>NC_056728.1:302857305-302869805 GCF_019279795.1 Protopterus annectens
CCATTTTTTACATATATATATATATATATGTAACTACATATATAGATATGTTTTATCTGATTAGATAGTAATATATTTACACACACATATACATCTAGATGTAGGTATACATTCTCTGTACTGTTGCATGACTGGGCTGGGGTTATGTTTCTGACAACATACGATTTATACATAGCTGGCATTGCTTAGTTTGAAATCATTTTGTATATGGTGTGCATGGTCCTGGGTACAACCCTTGTAGAGCCTGTTTATTTTGTTGCTGGCCAGAACACCGGCCATTGGATACAGAGTGATTAAGGCACTTTACAGCAGTTGTAAGCGGGTTTGCGCTTGTTTCTGTGGTGGTAAGTAAGGCTAACTTCTGGTCACAGTTTCTTACACCCAGTTAGCTTCTCCTTTGATAAATCTGCATCAGCAGTGCTTACCCCCATGCAAATGCACTTGCACATGCTTACTGGTGCTTACATATGCTTACTACTGCTTATCTGTGCTTACACCTGCTTACTGCTGCCTTCTTCATTATGATACTGTCTCTTCACGTGTGCATTTCCTGCAGTGCTCCAGTTCATAAATATATGTTATTTAGCGAGTTTTGCAATACAAATATTGCTTATACCATGCTTTGCCATGTAAAATAGACTGTGCTGCACTGGGACTTGAACTGGAAATGCCTGCTCGTTAGGCAAACGCTCTGCCTACTACACTATTGCTGAGATGCTTAATTTGCATATATCATCCTTGTTATCCTCTTCGGCCTTTTAGGCTGCTTTAACCATAACTACATAATGGGCACACCCATGCACCTATGGTTAACTGTACTCGAAGTTTTAGAAGACAATACAGGGGTTTCTTCTTTTGATTTTTATATCCTCTTGCTGTTGTACACATGGGGGACTGTTGGTGGGGATATGTGGACACCTATGAGCGGTCTTGCTCATTTATTTCTATTTTCTGCTGTTCAGCATTGCAGGGGCATGTTTATTCTAAGAGCTTTGCTCTCAGACACGCCCCCTGCACTCGTACACGCTCCATGTAGGCCTGGGAGCTCGGGCAGCACGCCTTCATTACTATGCATGGCTCGCTGTCATCCTGCTCCAAAACAGCCGCTTCCGTGCAGGACTAGACTCATCCTGCACAGAAGATTAGTAAATCCAGGGGATTGTGCACTGTTTCTGTAATTTACTTCATTAAATTTTTGCAATGTATGTTATGCATTGAAATTATGCATTATTGGATCTTTTTTCCTTAGACCTGGGCTGGAAATTGTCCGCAACCCAGTTGTGCAACCAAGCAATCAAAGCATATACATACACACACACACACACACACACACACACACACACACACACACACACACACACACACACGCACACACACACACACACACACACACATATACACACACACACACATATACACACACACACACACACACACACACACACACACACACACACACACACACACACACACACACACACATACACACACACACACAAAAACACACACACACACATGCTTAAATACAATAATTCAGTGATTGGAAGAAGCTCTCTATAATCTCCTGTTGCTTTCATTCACTTTAATTAGGAAAAGATAAGCTGTGTGCTCTGCATTTACCAGAGTGCATTGCCAGTGGTAAGACTATGCTCCTTCTTTGTGTTTGAAGGAATTCTAAAAGGAAACAGTGGCTAGTGAAGTAAAAAAAATGGGAGGCAGGCACCAGCAAGCATCTGGTGCACTTACTTCTTAATATTACTGTTTTTTACCACATTTTGAATATCTAAAATGAACATTTTGGTATGGGAGACCATCAGAAAGCTAAACTCGTGTCTATCAAGTCAGGCTATAATAGCTGATACCATTCCAATCTTTCTGAAATCTGAACTAATATTTCCTTGAATCCCTTCTCTTCATTTAATGCACTACAATCTTTTAAAGCATCTTTATTAAACACATTTTAAGCAGACATACGTATGCATACATTAATAGAAAAGAAACCATAGTCAAATGTTTCATTGTTATTTTCATGCATTTTATATGTATATATATATATATATATATATATATATATATATATATATATATGTGTGTGTGTGTGTGTGTGTGTGTGTGTGTGTGTGTGTGTGTGTTTTCTTTTTAAGTTATCACTCACTCCAACATTACATAAATTGCTCAATCTCTGCCTTCCCTTAAACCTCAGCCCTCCTCTTGGACATTATTCTGCGTGTATTGTTCCCACACATTCCACTTATTTCTATATAAGTTGCTCCTTCCTTTTTCTATAGTTCCCCACCTTAGATATTTCAGTACTGTGATGGGAGTCATGCCTTCTAGACTTCAAAATACATTGGTCAGCAGATGACTTCCAATTATGAGTCTTAGCAGTCAGTATCATTGAAAAAAGGTAGTTTCTGTGAAAAAATAACATTCCCTTTAAATAACCATAGTTTTAATTTTAACAGAATAAAATACAGTGAATCATTAAACACTTAAGTTAAATCCTGAGAAGGGGTAAACTGGTTCCCTATTATTTGAGCGAACGTTCAATATTGCGAACACTGCTTTATCGACAGCTAAATGTTGAAAAGGCCAAACCTCAACAAACGGAACAGCGATTTTTTTCCCTAGGGAAAAAAATCACTGGGCCATTTTTGGGACTTTGCCATTTCCTCCACTGTGATGTGATCTCAGAGTTGGTATATTTAAGTAGGGAGGTATGGGGGGCACAGCCTCCCACATGAGCGGTGTGGGGGGTGAAGCCCCCCCCACTTTATTTTGTGTTATTTTTTATTTTTTTTTTTTGCAGACCAGCGATTTTTTCCCTAGGAAAAAAAATATATATTCCGTTAGTTTGGCAAGCTGTTGATATAGCGGTGTTCGACATTTTGAATGTTTGTTTATTTTATAGGGATGCGGTAAATCTGCAGGTCTCCATATCTGTCTGTTACATCAAACCAATATAATTTGTTCCAGATCATAATGTTGCTTCCTTAAATTTGGGAGTTCCACAGCTTGTACCTCAAAGCTATTCTAACCCATTGTATCTTTATCTGACTTTATTCCAATAATGAAAGTAAACATGGATTTAACTTTTAAGGTTTAGAAAAGACAAGTAGCAGCTATAAAAATATGCTGAAATAGCATACATTATCACTTCCCATTCTGCTAAGATAGTTTAAGTCTCAGTAATCATCATAGATGTTGATCTATAGGAAATGAAAATGAATTTCATAGGAGATAGCCAAGGAAATAGAAGACAGAAAGCATGCTTTATTTGTTTGGTATAACAGAAGCTAGGAAAGATTAGCATATCATCACTTTCAGGTAAGTCTATTTTCAACAAACCTTCCATAACCTTCTCATCTAGTAGGTGCATACCAGGAAAACCCAGTAGGTACTCCATGAAAAAATAATGGCACTGTAGCCAGGAATTAGAGGCTTATAATTTTCAAATGTTTTTATTTTAAACTTAACAGATAGGTTAGGTTCAGGAGGTCAGGGTCAGCTTTGAAGCAGAATTATGCTGCTATCTGGATTGCTAATAACACCCCTCAATGGGATTAGTCAGGATAATAATAGTTTGACCAGCAATAACAGTTATGGCACACAGAGAATCAAAAACTGGCATGACCTACTGAGCTAGCTTTTAGACGATAAAATTCAGCTTAGTAACATTAGTGATAATGACTGTGCTGCCAGTCTCCATGGGAACCATCTAGCCTAGATTGAAATAGACTATATGGAGTAATTAACAATAAGCAAAAATAGCAAGAAAGACCCAGAACCTGGGGTGATGGTGGGAGGCATAGCCTTAAAACATGCAGGTTTTCCCACAGTCAAGCACTTGACCCTTAAGTATAATACTATGATTTTAGTGCATTCGTTGATGTAGTAAGGTCCCATTCAGATTGATTATGAGCTTCTTGTGTGGAACATGCTGGATGCTGTTGCCATTTCCAATACTTCCTTTGTAAAGCTATGCTTAAAATATTACATTAGTAGAGGATCAGTGGATAATGGAATAAATGGATAGTTTAAAATTCATTACCTGGTCACTTACTTCATTATAGCTGTGTAGTACCTGACTTCACTGTGCAATAATATAGCTGTGCACTGAATCCAGCACAGATTGGCAGTCAGTCTCCACCATACTGATACGCTTTGGATACTACTTATGGTTGCTCAGTGAAAATGCTGGTCAGGTTATGAGTTACCTGTGTGTTTTGCCTGGGGTATAAAGCTGCAGCAGGGCCTCCTAGTGGAGTATTAGCATGAGGCTTGTGCTGCCTTCTGATCATTTTTGGGGATACAAATTATGCTACTGGAGCTCTATTTCAATCTGCTGTGGAATTTAGCCTTGAAATGGCTGAGGCTTGTCATTGTCTTCATCACGCTCCAGAAAGGGGGAGTGGAACTATTTCAAATACATACTACAGTAATGTTTTCTATTTCAAATACATACTACAGTAATGTTTTCTTTCCAGTGAGTTTATGCCCAAGGCCGCACTGTACTCTACAAAGACATGGTTGTCTTCGTCACCGAGTATGTGAATAGTAAGCAACATGCCATATCTCATGGAGTTCATCTTTGGGAGGGGAGGATTTCTCCAGCTGGCAAGAAAAGTATAAGCTAAGTGAACTTTAAGGATTGTGAGCTTATTTATTATGATGTTACTAAGGGTAGCATTGAATTTGTTAGCTTCTCCATCTCCAAATCTTAGCAGAATCATGTTCTGTATATCTTATAATGTGCACGACTTCTATACAAATAAGTCTCCTTGCAGCTGGAGATGGGATTGGGAGATTATATTTTTCTTTAGTTTAGATGCTGCTAAAGACAGGACAAATAACATGTAAGGTAACCAAAATGTTAAATGTCTGACAGAAGTGAATATTTCAGCTGATATACAAAGATGTCTAGAGTAAACATGCAGAGGATAGCTGTGCAAATGCTATTTTTTGGAAATAAACAGTACAACAAATTCACCTAGAGCTCTTGTGCTTTTACTTTGTAAAATAAAACCTCCAGCCCCTACATCAGTCACCCCAAACTCCCATTCTTTGCCTTCTACCTTCTTTACTTTATAATCTATCAAGACCCTTATATCCAGAGATAATAATGCACATAACAAAAAATATGAAAGAACATGGAGGGGCAACCTATAATGTGACTAAGCAAGAGTTAGATTTAAAAGGGAAATTAAAGATCCACAAAGAGTTGAACTGTAGTAGTCAGGCTGAGGTATCCTCTTAAATACAAGAAATAGCACAAGTGTTTGATATGGAAACAATCAGTAAAATGAAAGGAAACGGAAAAAAGAAAGAGTCATCAGTATGAAACAGATGGATAAGTACCTAGTAGCAATCAACAATTGAAAAGAATTACCCTGGGTGGCAATTACACTACAAACTTCAATAGAGACATCAATAATTCAAAAGAAAAATAAATACTTCAATTAAGTTTCTGTATCAAATGAAACACAAAAAAAGGAAGAAAGAAGAGATTTATAGACTGCAAGAAAACCCTTCAAGTAAACAAGATGTTAAGGAATGTAGTAAGAATCAACATACAGTGTTAATATTTAGTTATTCTGTGCTAAGACTAGTGAGACATTAACTAAATAAACTTAATAAAGTTGAGAGTCTCAGCATTATCTGGCCTGAAACTAGCTAACAGTTTAGCCCAAAAGCAAAGGTTGCTGAGAGTAAAACCTGCATATTCCAATGCAATGTCCTATTTACTCTAAACACTCTTTCTCTAGGTAGTACTAGTTCTTTTTTAGGTAATACTAGTTCTTCACACAAATCAGATTACATCTCACCTTTCAACATATTTGTAACTATTCTTATTACAATCTAAAGCATGTGTTCAAGGACTGTAGTAAAACTATTCTCCTTAAGTTGCAATTATGTTTCAATATCTCTACTGTAGCTCCTCCTACTATAGGCTATCAGTAAATGTAGTATATCTATGAAAATTGCTCACCCACCGATTGCTATTAATTATACCTGCTTTACATTCTATAAGTCACTAATTTTCCTGATAGAGTTCTCTTTGTTTTTTTAAGAAAAAATCTTTCTTTTCCTGTATTAGACTATGCAACAATGCATAATAAAAATATTTACATGAATGTATTTTCATCCAGTGTTATATATTTAACACAAATGTCAAGTCATGTATATGTAAACCTTGTATTTGTAATTATAATCATTGTTACATGCTAAATGTGACGATTTTCTCCCCAGGCATTCGCTGAAAAAGGATTTTTGTCCAGTCAGGCTTTCCGGTAATCAAATTGAAATTAAAAATAAATAAAAATAAATACATATTCAGATTTTCTTTTGCATATTGGTGCTAATGATTTGATTTTTACACCTTTAAATCACATAAAAAATTACATCTTGGAAATTATACAGTTGTTATAAACTGAATCAGTGGCCTTAGCATTCAATAAGATAATCTCATCATTAAAATAGAATGATTACGTTATTCACCAAAGTGCATACATTTGCTACATAGCTTAGAAAAATAGGGCTTGTTTATAATATTAAGGTTATAGCATATTGGGAAGATTTTGTTTCAGATGAGAACATTTTTTTCAAAAGCCTTTTTGCACCTGTATAACTATGGCACTGCCTTTGTGGCAAGTAAAATACTAGAGTACTTCCAACCTTTTGGGGGTTAAATAAAAAAAAACTAAACCTAAAAGATGACTTGATTAGTTTACAAAATGTTTTTTCTGCAACTGATTTAACATAAGCAAAAAACTCCTGGATTTTTAAAACATAACTGATCATAAAATATAAAATTGTAGCAATAGTCAAAGTATGGGATTCTAGAGAAGTAATATCCTAAAACTGTGAAAAATATGAATGCATAAGAAAAGACCAAGGCAAATGAGTGCTTCTACTTGTTCATAATTCTCTGTCATCATCATTTACTAACAATGATAATGTCTTAGGATGTGTGGTAGTTGTTTTCTACAATTTAAACTCAATTAAGGCAATGAGGTTGATGTTCTCTTATCACTGTCTAGGTCAGAGAAATCTCAAACACTGGCACTATTTGACCAGGTTACACTCAATATTGTAGGTTCCTGGGTAGTTACTAAGGTAGCTGCCTTTGCTAACCATTTTAAGCCTAGCCTAGCCAATTCCCCTTTTTGTTCCCAAATTAACCTATCCCATTTGGTTAGATATTAGCCTTACTTATCCCATGTTCAATAATTATAATTAGAATAATTGAGATCATACCATAGATTATTTGTGGGGACCTGTGTATGAGACAAAGCATTTAGGATGTTAAGATATTTAGAATATCTTGCTGTTATCGCATTTAAATTATTCAGGCATAACATGGAAAATATTAGCAGAGAATGCCTTTACAAAAGAATTTCTAAGTATATAATCATACAATAATATGGAGCAGTTAGTCACAGAAGTTACCAGGGGAAGGAATATTCTAGACATTACTGAAACAGATATCCCAAGATATATAAATACTGCAGCAACTCAAGAACCATTAGGGAATTTCGATCATAATTCCATAACTACCTATATTAAGTGGTGTGCACACTCACGGGGAAAGCAGCTGATAGCCCCACCCCCATTTTTTACTCCTTGACTTGCTCACTTTCTGCCACTAGGTGGCAGTAAAACACCACTCTTTGAGGCTATTCCATGTACTAACAAGGCTCAGTCAAGCCATTTTCCCCACTCTTATTGAATCAGTGTTCCCAACTGAAAGTGCTGCTTACAAAGCATAGCATACTTCTGCTGTAATAACAAAAGCACCCCCGAAAACTAGCAGTCACAGCTCTCACTTACTTACCATGCCACAGTTTCAGATTCAAGTCTCACTGATAATTTTTTTTTTAGCAGCTGTTGGGCTGGCTCTGCCTCTGCCATTTGCCCTTTGGGCTCACTCTGCTCTCCTACCATACCCCCTTTCATGACCACCTATGCACCCCCCCCAGATTTATACTTAGCGGAAACTCCACTCCTTCCAATCAACTTTCACCCACTCACACAATCCACTTCTGACTGTACCCTCCCCCTCCTTCATAGCCTCCTCCTCCTCTTCCCTAATCTCCACCCATAACAGTACCTTCCACACTCCACAATCTTCCTAAATCCATTTTACAAGTATGGCATACTCCACTCTCCCCAATCAGTTTCTAACTCTTACCCTGAGCCTGCTAATTCTTGTTACCTCCCCAAATCTACACTTCAGCCCACAACTAGTACTTTTACTTCTCCCCTATGCAGTCTAAACCATCAAACAGCTTCCATAATATACCACCCAGCCTACTCGAATACCATTTCATCCATTTATCAAAACTAAAAACATTACCCTATACCATCATAAATGAAAACATCTACCACTATCTAGCAACCTATAACAAAAAACATTTTTCCAAAACACTCCGTTAATAACCAAAACAGAATATCCCTATGTGATGACATCCACCCCAGTCCAGGACCCTCAGGCATAACTGCACTCAAACAAACTCCATTTTCTAAAGATCTACTCTTAGCAACCTTAAACATTCATAGTGTCTATAACAAAATTACAGACATCCATGCTTGGCTAACACAAAACACCCCTGATATCCTAGCAGTCACTAAAACCTAGCTAAAACCTGAAATCCAAGATATTGAAATGACACCCCCAGGTTATAACATGCGAAGGAAAGATAGAACCAACATAAAAGGAGGTGGGGTATCCCTAATCTCTGCTGACTGTTTCACAATACTACCCTTCCAGAAACACTCCCACCATTTTCAAATGCTAAAATCCTAATAAGAACCCTACACTTTAACAAATCTAAACAGTTATGCATAGTAAGTCTGTATATCCCACCATTCCAGTGTCCCATTACTTGGCTATTTCTCCCCAGTTGCCATGAACACTGTTCAAAACTCAGTGTGCATACTGTTTTATGCTTTACTTCTATAATGATTACAGATATTTGGATTTAATTTGCAACTTTTATTTCAAATTTTATAGCACAAACACTGACAGATATTTGCTAAACAAAGTAATAGTCTTACAATGAAAACAGACTTAGCATTAAAGCTTCTCTACCTTTGAAACTCACATTTACTGAAACAGCATTGAAACCCACATTCAAAAAAATGCATCTGGCCAGTGGCAGGTTAAATTTACCTTTTTCAAACCATAGGCCTCCTGCACGCATTTTAGGGCATGCAAAAGTTATTTCATTCACCTTTCCTGATTGTATAATACAGCACCACTTGTTAGAGTGTGTTTTAAATTTATTGTTTTGAACATTTTTCCCGTAAGCAATGAAACAAAACATACAAGCCAATAATGACAAACTGTCCAATCCAGAACATTTCAACAATAAATGGCCACTCATACTTCTGTCATTGCAATCCATTAATAATCAATATACACAATCTCTGCAGAAGTACAAGTCATCTAAATAATTCCACATTAAAGATTTATAAAACTAATGAAGCTGTTGTTGCTGGAAAACAACTTTATATTTCAGTGTTTCATCTACAAATTCAGTGCCCTCAAAAATATAAATTGCCTATGTTACATTAAAAAAAATGGTAAGCTGGTATATTGTAATATAGAATAGGTGGCAAGCTAAAAACACGTTCATAGTTACTAGGCATTCCATCCAAAGGACATCCTCAGGACTGTAGTACCCCACCCCCTTAAAATACAAATCTACATGCTGTGGAAGTAAAATCTACAACCCTCTACATTAAGATGCAAGTATGCTACCTGCTGTGTTACTAGCTCTGCTTTAAAATTATGTACCACAATACTGATACCATTTGCTAAACACAAGTTGCATATTTTAAGCAAACTTAGCATGAGCAGCGGTAAACTTCCCTTCCCTTGAAGCTCACAATTCCTTGAACATGCACTTGAAAATAAATTCCACTAGCTAACTCTAACTAGGGCATGCATCTCTCTCACTCTCTCTATCTATCTGTCTCTCAGCAAAATATCTGGACAAAGCCTAAAATAAATACAGACAGATTATAAATATCTCTCTCATGAAGTAGAAAATTGCTAGAATAACAGGATTTGTGTTCAAATGCATTTTTCTAAAGGGTATGACGTCTAAAACTGAAATGTCTGTTATTATTTAGCAACTTCAGTCCTTTTTAGGACAAATATGGGACAAAAAACTGGACATTCTGCAAAAACCTGAACAACTGAGGGGGTATGCTTCCTCCCTCTTATACACACACACACACACACACACACACACACACACACACACACACACACACACACACACACACACACACACACACACACAAAAAAAAACTATACCTCTCAATCTCTTAGTACAAGAAATCTGGACAAAGCTAAATAATAAGCCTGATAATGAAACCACAGGCTGAGAAAACTGAAGCTGTACAAACCCGGCTCAGGCCTACCACTAAAAGTGAAGTTAAGACTTTTTGCAGCCTGTCTGACTATTATTGAGAATTTATTCCTAATGTTGCTACTATTGTTTTCTATCTTAAACAAGGATATAGTTCCCTTTATGAGTAAGCAGACAGTGAAAGCAGAACAAGCCTTTAGGCAATAAAACAATACACTGTGTTCAAAACCAGGAATAATAGCTCCTGTGTTTTCCAATCAGTTCTTACTGTACACAGATGTCTCTGTAGTGGACACAGGTGCAGTCTATAGATGGGGATGAGCATCTTATTTGTTAAATGTGTAGAAAATTGAGTAATGCTGAGAGACATTATTCAGCCATATATAGAGAAAATGCCTTGCTATAAAATGGCCCTTCACAAACCAAAAATACTATTTGCTGGGTAAGGAATTTCTGTTAATTACTGACCATGCCACACTGCAATGGCTCTATCAGAAATATTGCAATTCAAAATTGTCCATATGGGATTTCACTCTATAGCCTTATGCTCAGGCCATCATTCTGTAAATGTAGATGGGCTGTCTTGGCCTTACTTCCCAAGCAAAAGTCCTAAACCAGTTTTTCCATTTAGCTTGAGGCCATTTTCTGTATACCATGTAACTTCATATTCTAGCCCTTGCTGGAGCTGTTTAGTATCAGTGGATGGGCAGATAACATTGCCCAGCTTGCAGCCATCAGTAACCTTGGTCAGCCACACATACAGGGTATTTGACTAGATATCTCAAAAATAAATGCCAAACAGAAAGCCCATGGGTACCCCACTTGTTACAATTTTACATTTAGACATGGCATTAGCAAATGTAATAACTGGAGATCTGTGTGATAGCTAATTTAGAATCCAGCAAATAACATAGTGGTTTACATTAAGTTTTTCTAATTTTTAGCAATGCCAGTATGTCAGATAGTGTCAAAAGCCTTGTCCATATTGAAATAATTGGTGTGCACTGGCTGACCACTGTCTTTGGATTTGTGTTAGAATGTATTTTCTAAAGGATATGAAGTCTGAAACTCAAATACATGTCATTATTTAGTAACTTTAATCCTTAGTTCATCCCAGTGATTTGTCAAAAAGAAACAGATTTTTTTAGGGACAGACCAAAAATATAAGGCAAAAATCTGGGCATTCTCTGAAAATCTGTACAGTTGAAAGGTATGGCACACACACATGCATCCCCCTACCTCCTTAGAAAGTGGATAAAACAACAAGGTTTAGATTAGTATGCATTTTCTGAGGCTATGAAGTCTAAAACTCAAATATATGTCATTATTTTCTGACTTGAGTCCTCAATGATTTGCCAGGAAAAAAAAAACAATTTTATGAGAAACAAACTGAAAATATGAGGCAAAAATCTGGATAATTGTGAGGTATGACCCTCATTTACACACACTCCTACCCCCTCTTACTTACACACACACTCAGGCACACACAAAATTCCCTTACTTGATGTCTGTACACACACTTCATAAAGAAGCAATTGTCTGTACATAAATCCTCTTACTTGACACAGCAAATGTCTTCATCCACGTGATCAAGCGATTTCAAATCGCTTGCCTTACTTGACACAGCAAATGTTTGTTTATTTGTGTCTTTTGGCTTTTCATGGTTAGGGGTCGCCACAGTGGAACTCCGGTCCGCTAATGATTGGCAGTAGATTTTTACGTACTGGCTTGCCGGGCCTAATGCACAACCTTCAGCGAAGGAACGCCCATTCACACATGTCGCCACACAGAAGACGCTCTAACTGAGAATCGAACGGGCAACATCTAACTGTGAGGTGACAACGCTACCGCAGCACCACCACCGCATAATCATCCATTTTCCATGTGAAGAAGAAGCAATTTCAAATAGCGCAGGGAGACAGGACAGGAACAACTGGACGTCTGCACGCAGAGACGTGATGTGACCAGACCAGCAAGCCACAGGGCTATTCTTAAAGAAGCACACCCTTAAAAAGGTTTTTTTGTATAATTAAAAGAAAATTAATTTCCTGGCCAGCTCATTCCAGGGGTGCAAATGCACCCCCTTGTACCTGCCTGCAGCCACCCTTGCCCTCTAGTGAT
>NC_056728.1:302872305-302922305 GCF_019279795.1 Protopterus annectens
ATTAGTTTCTGCCTTAGCCTTATCAGGTCACATGTCTTGAGTTATCAATATTACTTAGCAACTCCTCCACTGCTCTGATTTCAGAGACTTTTTGCATTATTTACTAAATCTGATATGCTTGACCTTTGCTTGAAGATGCAGGTGCATATTGCTAGCAACACTCAGATGCACCAAGGGAGCAAACCTCTCTGGGATGCCCAGAAGCATAGTTTGCTAAAGCAGATATTCAAACTTGAATCTAGAGCAATGCTGATCATTAGTTGCTCTTTGCACTTGATAAGATGACGTATAATAATAATAAAATGACCCCAACAACCTAGAAGTATCTTTATAAGACAGTTACATTTCTTTGTAACCTTTAGAACAGGTATCAAGAACCAACAACAGCCAGATCCTGACTACATTTTTATTACCATCCAAAAATCAGATGTCCATGTTTGCTAACAATGTGTGGGTTCCGCTATGTAATTCAGAGTATGATTAGCCACTAGTTTTCCCTGTAATATCATAATCTGCAAATATATATGGATGGAAAGTCAACAGTTCAAATTTATGACAATGATGCTACATATTTTAACATTACAAAGTAGGGCAGAAAACTTCTTCAACTGGGAAATCAATTTATTTCCTAACAATCTGCTAACAATCTTTGTTTCATACAGTCACAAAAGTCTTATTCTGAAGTATGTCAAAGGTATAGCAGAAGCTATCCATATGGATAAATCCCCCCAAAATTATCATCAAAGAGAAATCACCCATTGCAATGACCATGTTTCATGAATTGTCTATTCTCTGCACCATTTAAAAATGACATATTCTGACTTTGCAAAACAGGAAAACATGACTTTTCTAATCTCAAAGACTTAGAGGTATGTCTATTTACTTCGCTGGATACAATAACTAAGAGATACTGTGATGAAACAGTCATAAACATTCAGGACCAAAATTCAATGATTGTCAAAATAATCTCCCTCGCTACATTTCTCTACCAGACATATTTTGCCTCCCATTCCTTTAACATTAAGCATACTCTGCAATGAGTCATTGGATAAAACAACTTCCTTTGTTTCATTTGAAATCTAGACTATGGGAATTACTATAACTAATGACTACACATTTGGACATACCTCTCAACCTGGAAATATCAAAAATCTGGACAAAGACCCATGACAAATAGGCATAAATCTGTACACTGATTAACATAACATTTGCATACACAATTATTTAAACACACCCACTCCAATGGAATTGTGGGATACCAACTTTTAAATGCAAACTGCAGAACAGAACCAAAATATGGCCCCGCACCCCATAGTAAATGGCAACCCTTTTTTTGAAATGTGTAGCAATGATATTCACTGGGAAGGGAGCAGATGATGAACCTTACGATTTTGTTTTTGGTGACTTGCAAAAAGGCAAGAGTCAGAGCTTGACTGGCAGAGTTAACGATGTTAAGATTTGCACTGGGTGTGACGAGGATGGACAGGATTAGGAATAAGTATATTAGAGGGTCAGCCCAGGTTGGAAAGTTTGGAGACAAAGCCAGAGAGGCAAGATCACGTTGGTTTGGACATGTGCTGAGGAGGGATGCAGAGTATATTGGGAAAAAGATGCTAAGGATGAAGCTGCCAGGTAACAGGAAAAGAGGAAGGCCTAAGATAAGGTTTATGGATGTGGTGAGAGAGGACATGCAGGTAGTTGGTGTGACAGAACAAGATGCAGAGGACAGGAAGAAATGGAAACAGTTGATCTGCTGTGGCGACCCCTAATGAGAACAGCCAAAAGAAGAAGAAGAAGAAGAAGAAGACTTGCAGTATGTCGGTTTTGTGGTAAAAGTAGGGCATTTGGCAATGGTAGGCAATATTCTAATCTTAGCAAAAGAATATTATAGTTTGTTAGGACCTGAAAAGTCATTCTCCATGGCCTACTGATCAGTGGCGTAGCTACAGTTTGTGCCACCCGGAGCTGTCTGAGTTTGCCACCCTTCCCCCCTCACAAAATCATAGTCAAATGGAGCCCCACTATACACAGCCCTCCCCTTTGCAGCGATTCCAATGTCCCATTACTTGGCTATTTCACCCCATTTACCATAAGCACTAATGCGCATGCTGCTTTACTTCTACAATGATTATTTGGATTTCATCTAAAACTTTTATTTTACATTTTATAGCACAGACACTAATACATATCTGCTAAACAAAGCAATACAGTCTCACAATGAAAATAAACAACATTAAAACTCCTCTGCCCTTGAAACTGACATTCATTGAAACAGTATTGAAACCCACATTCAAAAAATGCATCTGGCCAGTGGCAGATATAGATTACCTTTGGACTGTTTTCAAATCCTAGGCCCCTTGCACACAAACATACATGTCTTCTTTGATACACCTTCCTGATTGTATTATATTATATTCCTTGTATAATACAGCACACTTGTTAGAGCGGGTTTTAAATTTATTGTTTTGAACATTTTTCCAGTAAGCAATGAAACAAAATGCATGAACCAATAATGATAAAATTGCCAAATTCAGAGAATTTCTATCATAAAAGTGTACTCAAACGTCTAAAATCCACCAGTATCAGTAAATATGCACAATCTCTACAGAAGCAAGTCATCTAAATAATTCCACATTAAAGAGATCATTAATTAATGAAGAGGTTGCTGCTAGCAAACAACTTTATATTTCATTGTTTCATCTACAAATAAAGTGCCTGTTGCCCTTGGCAACTAAATTGCCTATGTTACATTAAAAAAATGATAAGCTAGTAATATTGCAATAGAGAATGGATCACAAACTGATAACAGGTTCATAGTTACTAGGTATCTCTGCCAAAGAGGACATTCTAGGATGGTCTGTCTTTTACACCTGTAATGTTTTATAAACAGATGAGCGTAATTTGCCACTGTATTGTTTCATTCAGAAAGTCTGTATATAATATGTAAAACTGCAGAACTGAAAGAATCATTAAACCTTTCTATAACTTTCTTGATAAATAATTACTGTGACAAATACTCTGTTTGGATGATTTACTTGTAGGCTTTGCAGTGCACTTTCCTCAATTCACTAAAAGAATTTTGCAATCTTTTAAGAGCATTTTCACATCTTCTGATTATTGGGATCTTCAGCCATGATGATAAAAAACATGCCAATCACTACGAGTTAATGGAAAGTTTATACACATCAAGTAAGAGTGAACAGAGCTCCTCTGGGTGAATAGAGTGTAAAGATAATAAGAATATTTTGTGCAAGTGATAGAGGTATTGTTGAGGTATTAAAGACTATGACATCATGTATAACATCTAAAAAGATGCAGAAACCAAGGGCAAAAGTTGTAATAATGGTTCCAACACTGTTTGTGTCACTTCTGTATCCAAAAAAACATAATTGAAATCCAAGCACTTTCCTCTGCGACCATTCGGACACTTTATCAAAGCATAAAATCAAACACCAAATGAACACTAATTTAAATATCCCCAGCCCACACTTGTCATTCAGTAAAAACTAAAGTGTTTGAACACGTTAAAGTGATAGTAGCCTCCCTTATTATAATAGAAATGCCTTGCATAAGAAAATTCATATTAGACATGACTCCCAATTCATTTATTTAAAAATTATTAATTATGTATCTATAATTAATAATTTTTAAATAAATGAATTGGGAGTCATGGTGGTGCAGCAGTTAGAGTTGCCACCTCACAGCAAGAGGTTCTCCGGTTCGATTCTCGGCTGGGGTGCCTTCTGTGCAGAGTCTGCAGGTCCTCCCTGTGGTTGCATGGGTTTCCTCCGGGTGCTCCAGTTTCCTCCCACATCCCAAAGACATGCAGTAGGTGAATTGGACACTCTAAATTGGCCCTAGATGTGAGTGTGTGCATGTGTGTGCCTTCTGTAGAAGGTTGGGCGCTGGGCTGGCAACTCAACACTGTAAAACTCCACTGCCAGTCATGAGTGGACAGCTGATCCGCTGTGGTGACCCCTAACCGGGAAAAAGCCGAAAGAAGAAGAAGATTAATTATGTATCTAAAAAATATATACAAAAATATATGCATATAAAAATATGTAAAATAAATATCTAACTCGCCAGATAGTCTTAGAAACCCCCTATCACTGCTAGGTTCTATCTTTTGAATGCCTTTAATTTAAAAAAACATGTTACTGAAAAGGTATCATTAATTCCTGGCCATTGGGTTGCATTTGTTCTTAATTGCCATGGTACTTCCGTTTTTTCAAGTTGTAATGGTCAAGGGCCACCTCTTGGAGCAAGCTGTAGGGCCTCAATTATGGTGAACTTAAATGTGTGTAATGGAAATTCCTTACAGTGTTTGGCCAGGGCATTGGTATCCTTATTCAATCTTATGTCCCTTATGTGTTCATAAATATGGCATCTAAATTTTCTTTACATTTTCCCTGTATAGAAAACAGGGCATGCCGTACAACAGGCACAATACACTACTTTTTCAGTTTGACATGAGCATCTCTTGTCTAAATATAGTCACCCCATTAATGATAAAATATGACCCCTCCACTATGTAACTACAACAGTTACAAACTCCACATTTAACCATGTGACCCATTTTATGCCCTGTGGTCCTTGATTCTAAAACATTTTTCAAACATTGGCCTTTTCTATACACAATAGCAGGCTTTGCATCCACAGGCATCCGGATGTCATTACATGATGTCACAATTACCCAATTTTTTTGTAGGGTAACTGATATCTGTCTACTCAGCATATTGTAAGTTGCAATAAAAATGGACTGAAAATTATCACGTTTTATCTCATTCTGTTAACTAGGAACTTCACATTAACCGACTGCATCTCAAAAGAGTATGTACCATGTATACCACTCATCAAATCCTCCTCATTTTGGGACAATATTGCTTTAAAATAACCCCTTTCACTCTTGTTGATGACCCCCAACATCACCTCATTCACTAAACTGAAAAGGTATTCCCTTTTCTGAAACATATATTTCAACACATCGCATTCAATTAAGAATGTATCAAAACATGAAACCATAATGAGCTGCTCTGACAAATTGCAAATGTGAATTTGGGGTCAAATGAAGTTTCTAAGTTGATCCTAGTTGATAAGGAATGGTTATATCTTATACAAGATAAACTATTAGAACAAGAAAGCTAAAGTGACTAATTTAACTTTAAAGCTAAGTGAGATTCCATGTGCATATGTTTTCAGATGGGCATTAAGAATGAAGATTAAAGCGACAGCTGCCATTATTGGTTGGCTATTCTTTACTGTACTGAGACTGTAGAGATAATTAACAGGCTAAGCATCTATATTCTGCGTATTTTGAACTAGATAGACTAAAATGCAAGACAATGAATCTGTATTGTGATTCAAAGTACAAGACAGATGGGAAAGTGCATGGGAACAAAATTTCAAACCCATATCAGAGGAGAAAGATAAGCAGTCATAGACAGAAAGGGGACAAGCAGACTGATTTTTAAAGATCTGTTAAATTGTCAGCCTTTTAAAGATCTGTTAAATTGTAGAACTGGGTAGCAGCTAAAAAAAATGAATTTAATAATAATAATAAAAATGAATTTAATAATTTAATAATTTAACATAGCGAGGCACCAAAAATATGATACATATTATGCACATCAGGGGTTGAATGAATTGGAGGCAATTGCAAACTGTATACAAAATGAGACGCTAGATTGCAAATCATGCATTGGGATTGATTTTATTGAAACAGATTTTAATTGTCATTACTTGTAATGGTGACCGTGACAGTAAGACAAATGCTGTTGAGTGGAGAATTTTAGAAAATATTAAAAGATTTGTTACCTTTGCATTAATTCATGTTTAATAAATGCTGTGAAAAAACTACAGCACACTGATAAGCAAAATAGAGACTGCTGTATATGCCCTTCATTACCAGATCAAACAGAGGAGGAGCACATACTATTACAAAACTGGTATGAGAAGTAAACTGCAGACTATTGTAATTCCACACCACATTCTGAGGGAGCCAATAAGAAGACTGGATAGTTTATGGAAAATCAACAGGGATTTAAAACGGTGTTTTATTGCCGTGAACTGGAAGTGAAAACAGAAGAAAATGAGTTACTTTCAACCAGAAGAGGGTAGACTGCAAATCCTGGACTATATTTAAATGTGAAATATTCAGAAAATAAAGGCATCACAGAAGATGTATTCCTAATAAGAAAATGAGCTTTAAAAGTGTGTTTTACCTTATTTTACTGCCTTTGAACTACATTTAATTAAAAAAAAAAATACAGGACTGCATTCCTGCCTAAATGATGTTTTCAGACATGGGCCATTAAGATCACTTAACTGAAGTGAATCTAGTCAAACATATTAACAATTTAGCTTCCACTGTGGCATAAGAATGCATGAAAATGCGCAGCAGATCTCCAGGGGGAGATGACATAAGAATAACTGAAAACATATGGAGTGGTGTTACGGACACAGCGACTCAGATACCCCTCCAATCTCTAGAGAAAGAAACTAGCAATATGACTGATAATAAGAAGTAAGTGTTAGAAATAATGTTGAAAGAGGCATTAATTCACAACCAGGACATTTATAAAGAAAAGGTATCTAACTGTAAAGTGTTTCAAATATCAGAGAACAGTTTCATGTCAACCAAAAGTAATTAGGATTGCAGATAGTACCGCTGAATGTAAAAAGTATGTACGAAACTGAGCCTATTGTTTACATGCAGACCTTGTTGACCAGTTTAAAATCTGCACCAAAGTTATATGTATAGAAACAAAAAATAGTGATGTTACCTATATAATGCTGGTGCGTCTTATTGCTGGTTTACAGTTTCAACAACAGTAAAAATGATGCGCATTATATAACTAATTTAATGTGCAATTATTTACAGGACAAACTTCAAATGATAAATCAGGTTAATAACATTGATTAGTGTGTACATTTACAGAAGCAGAAATTCACTGAAAACATGATATACTAGCAGTCCGCAAAATATGAAAGGCTAAAGTGCATTATATCATTTTCTATAGTTCCTGAGCAGTAGCCAAGCACATCAATGTCCTATGATCAGTGTAAAGATATTCTGTTTTAAGTGCAATACCTTTTTTGTGTGCATAGAGACACTGGATGTACCAGAGTGTGATTCTGATGTCCTGGGAAAGTTCATATGCTTTATCAAACACTTGCAATTTATATCAAAGGTGTATGTCTCCTGGAAAGTACACTTTTATTTGATATGACCACAGTTTCATTTTGCATCTCTATGGTATGACCAAGATTAGACCACTGACCATGTAATAGTGCCATTGGTGAGATAAGAATACAAAATAGCATTTACGTGGGAGTCTATCAGCAGAAAAGTAAGAAAAAATAGTGTAACTTAAAATCCTCATATTACATCATCTGCATGTGCCAGTGATAATAAAGGAACTACAAGAGCTAATGTGTTTCATGCCCAGTCAATTTAAATATAATCTGTGTTATGGTGAACTGTTCTGCCATATCTTATTATGTTCAGGATTGCAATATATGTCATTGCAATTTGTATGTCTGTTAGTAAGTCAGTCATTACCCCTTTTATAAATTAAATACTTTCTTTCACAAAGTGCTACTCCTGTCACATAAATAGTTATTTCATACATACGGCCAGCAATGTTAATTAAAACGTATTGCACAATGTAGGTAATTTTAAGTACCCCTTAGAAATGGCAACGTCAACATTATACGTAATAAGTTCTCTTGTTAACCTTAACAAGCATCTCAATGCACATATAATAGCCATGACTAGGGGAAAAGTGCAAATATGTAATTTATGTAAGGACATTTTTCAGGTTATCCAAGCCAAACCCTTGGTTTTAAAGGATGGAATGCTGTAGTTGTAATCCTGTGACTTACGTAAGTATGTCACATAGGGATGCCCTATTAATCAATGAAACTCACGTGAACTATTGATAAGGAGAGTTTAAAATGGCCTTTATGTACAACTTGATAACTAGGCATTAAACAGTCTTTTGATCTAAACCTAGCAGTGAAGATATGAGAGAAATCATTTCCATGCAACTATGTGACAGTTGATCTGTATTCGTTCACAGTACTTGTGAAAATGTACATTTACTTCTGTTCTCATGAAAAATCTGGACAAGCTATTGATAAGCATTGACATCCCCATGTGCAGCTGCAAGCAGCTATGAAGCCAGGAAACTAATACAGGCTGTATTTTCCAGATCTTAAATGTAATTTTCTTATGAAATAGGGTAGCAGTGTGTTACAGCA
This sequence comes from Protopterus annectens, assembly GCF_019279795.1. NCBI lineage: Eukaryota > Metazoa > Chordata > Ceratodontiformes > Protopteridae > Protopterus > Protopterus annectens. The sequence continues at coordinate 302,880,568 of NC_056728.1, forward strand.
GATAGCATTATCACCTCAAAGCCAGAGGTTTCCCTGTTTGATTCTTGGCTGGGGTGCCTTCTCTGTGAAGTCTCCATGACCTCCCTGTGTTTATGTGAGTTTCCTCTGGGTGCTCCAGTTTCCTCACACATTCCAAAGACATGCGGAAGGTGGATTAGACACTCTAAACTGGCCACAGGTGTGAGTGTGTGTGTGTGTGTGTGTGTGTGTGTGTGTGTGTGTGTGTGTGTGTGTGTGTGTGTGTGTGTGTGTGTGTGTGTGTGTTGTGGATGAACTACTGTGACAGGACTAGCCATCCAGTGGTGTAAACCTTGGCTCTAGATGATTGTCACTGCTGAAGTGACATTCTGACCTCATTGGCAAAAATAATAAAAAAGGGGTTGTAGATGCATGGATGAATGATGGTTTTAAATTTTTAGTGCATCAAATGGATTATTGTTATCTTAGTCTGGATGAGTGAATGCAGTGCTTGACACTTTTCATTAACTGGAAGTTTCTGCACTTCACCGACTAAAGTAAAGAGATCTTCTTAGCTCTAAGAAGCATCAGATTCAGCACACAAAGTAATGATTCAAACATCAAAGCTTTGAAGCAGTGGAGTTACATTTGTGTGCAATTTATAAAGGTATCATTAAAGTGCCATTGTAAGTTTATTTATTTATTTTTTGTTTTGCATTCTTTGACCCCACTACCTATCAGTCACCAGCACCTCACAGCCAATTGGCTAAGTCATTCATCATCATGAGTGTGAGGATTAAAAGGCTGGGGTCATCATTTATGCAGCCATCAATGTTGGTTTAGGTTTTTCACTTTTTTTTTTACTCTACCCACCTTTGTCTACCACTATATTCCCTTATTGATGAATGCTTATCCTAACACTAAACCTGCACTTGCCCTGCTTCAACCCCAGCCCTACACCACCTTACCTTAGAAAAAAACATTTCTGTAAATCTGCCATTACAAAAGAATCTCCGACACACATCATATACAGAAACACACATATACAACACCAAATCTCTCACCTTTCCTAGACCTAATCTGTAAACATGCACACAGACACACTCCTATCCCCAATACCGAAACTTTCAGTAAAACTGAATGCTTTGGTATTAAAATCCCAAACCTGCACTCACCTTGCAGACATGCACTCAGTCTTCCTTCTTTCAACATCTGCTGCTTTCAGTGACTTTCCACAGCACTAATTGTACCCAAACATATATACAAATTGTAACTCTGAGATGCCTGTTATTAAGAGTAGATGGAATACTCTGAGTAAGCCTGACCTCACTTCAGCATATATTTATTTTTTCACTTGCAGTTCCATTATTCTGAGGATCACAATTTAAGCCTTCAGAATGGCAACCTGTGTACCCTTTAAGAGGTCACTTTAAAGTTTGATCTACTGAAAGAGGATCAGTATATTATCTGCAGATAAGAGTGTGCCTATAATATAAGCTTTGGCAGACATTTAGAGACTCTGCATAAATGAAGCAATTCCTTTGATACAAAACATACAGTCTGTTATGCTAGGCATGGTACAGGCCACTAAGCATTATCAAATCATTCTTCTTGTGATAAAATCAGCAAGTTGAAAGACCTGCAATGCCTAAATACTGATAAGCAACTTATTTCTAAAGATCCTACCTTTATTTTGTTCTCCCCATCTATATGACATTCATTTAAGATATCCTTTACTTATCCTTTTATATGCCTGAATAGTCAGCAAAATGCTCCTTGTCACCTCCTTTCAGTGGTGTAAATGTTATTCCCTTGTCATCACTAAGTAACTCAGTTTAAGTACCTAGTTTTACACATATTGAGAATCTTCATTCACCCACTGGACTTGAGAATGTGTAATGGACTTGGCAGAATAGGGTCTGTTGAGGCTGTATACCTGAGATATTGGTTACCTCTCACTGGCCTGTGTGATATCAAGAAGAGAGTCAAGGTTTTGAAATGTTATAAATATATATTTTTTATTTTGTAGGCCCTCAATTTTTTAGTGATAAGGTGTTACAGTTATTTCATTTGTGTCAAATGATTAGACTGGCACATACCAAAAGGAGTGTTATACTCAATGAGGCCACGAATAATGGAACAATTACACTCTTGGATATGGATGCCACACCTTTAGATATCAGTTGTGCAGTGAAAAAGGACTTCCTTAGAACAATGAATATATGATTTTCAAAGGACAGGTCATTATTATTTGCAGTTTTCTTGACCAGGTTAGTCCCTCTAGGCCAATCACCTCTTTTCAGGGAGACCAGAGGTGATATTCATACCAACAAGAAGAAATTTGGCAAAGGCACAAGGTATTTTCCCCTTGTCTTTTTGATAAGTACCATGGAATCTTTTGCATCCACCCAAGCTCCCACCAACTCATGCAGATGGGTCTTCTGTTTAATGTCTCATCCATAAGGTGGCAAACTCAGGGATGCAACACCCCCCTCCCATATGGCTCTAAAATATCAGTATTGAAAAAAATGCATACAACTGCCTGGTATGGGAATAGAACTCACATGTTTCTGCACCAAAGGCAAGTGTGCTACCTTCTGATCAGGTCCTCAGGTCTGAAATTATAGGAACAATTTTCAGAGGGGTATTGTCAATATGGCAGTTATAAGGGAAGTAATGCTTGCTGAATGATGCAGTTATACATTTCTTGGCATTAAGGTTTAATCTATGGTTTTAGTCCTTAGCATTAAGTTTAAGTCCATGGTTTTATCTGATCCTAAATTTGTACAGCAACTTGAACAATATGATGCAAAGCAGAGCTGTAACTTGCCAGCTTACATTTCTAATCTGTAGTCTAGTATACATTGTCAGAATGTTGATCAATTTAGTAGCTAGGATATTGCAAAGGTGGCAGCTATCCCAGGTAAAAGGTAACAAGAGACATTATTGGGAGATACCATTTGATTGTTAGTAGAGTAGCAGAATTAATTTCTCAACTACTATTTTGAATACTCGTGCAGAAATGAATGTGAGTGGTATAAGCTGTAACAATGTAGTAATTAACTTGCTACAGTTTTAAAAGCAGAAGTCCTTTATGCTTTTTTTCCCACTTTTGAGAAGTCATATAATAATAGCACAATCACCATGTCTTTGTTAAATACTGATCTAAAACATACAGACATTCAGAAAGTAAAAAAAAATACTATCCATGGGATTCAATAACCTATGTATAGACTTTGTGCGAAGACTACACAGAGTTTATGTGCTTGCATGGTGAGCAGTAGCACTTCATGAATATTCATTACACAGCTCATCTTCAAATGCAAGCAAGCAGGATTTCATGGCAGCCAAGAAGCCATGTAATGCAACACAGATAATGAACTTAATTACAGCATAGCAAACTGGGTTAGTGGGATTGCGCGGAATGCCACAAGGCCCTCCAGGGTTTTTGAGATATTAATGTATGATGTTGCGAGTCAGGACAGCATATGCGTACACACCAGCATACTAGGTTAGTGGAATTGCATGGAATGCCACAAGGACTACCAGGGTTTTTCAGATATTAATGTATGATGTTGCAGGGACAGCACAGGACAATGTATGTGTACACTCTAGCATACTGGGTTAGTGGGAATGTGCGGAATGCTACAAGGACCACCAAGGTTTTTCAGATATTCATGTATGATGTTACAGGGACAGGACAGTGTATGTGTATACTCCAGCATTCTGGGCTAGTGGGATTGTGCGGAATACCACAAGGACCACCAGGGTTTTTCATATATTAATGTACGTGTTGCAGGCACAGGACAGGACAGTGCTGAGTATTGTGGAATCCCATTCCAAACAATTTGTACAAGGTGTGTCAATGATCTGTAAGGGTACTTGGACTGCCATTTATAAGAAACAGTCATGGGAAGTGGGTTTATTGAATAGGGACAGGCAGATGAAGTTTAAGGATGAACACCAGGAAGGAGGACGGTTAAATATTGCAATGTACTGTACATGAGGAAATGTAAAAGGAAGACAGTTGCAGGAGGAACACTAATCACATCTCCACATGGCAGAGCATGGAATACACATTGACAAACATATATGAGGTGACTGTCACACAAGATGACATAACAGTGGAGGAGGTCTGTGTGATATAATCGTCCAGACATGAACAATGGAGAGGACATGTATCATGGATGTTAGATGCAATTGGGATTGGGAACATATTGTAAAGCACTCTCTCCTGACACTAACATATACAGGAAATGTTAGGAGAAACACTTGACAGTATGATCACTACAGGCTAGATGATTAGTGTGCATGACGTGGTGTGCATGGTGTGGTGTTGGATATATATGGCACAGTCTGCACTGTCATGAATGTGAACCATGCTATCAATGTCATTAAACAGCTATGTATGTCATGAGTGCATCACCAAAACAGATATTACACATGCATGTGGTATTACACCTTGATGGGGGTTCCATGCCATCAGACAGTAATGTCTGTGCACAAAACTAATACCTAGGTATGCACAAATAGAAGTGTGACAGCTCAGAGTGTCAATGGTGGTACACTTTGGGTACACATCATTGAAAGATGTGTATGGAGGGACATTCGGAAGGGTGCATTGTACTCTGGTATTGGTGTGGTGAAAACTGTGAACTATGAAGGTATTGTGGTCTGTCGTGTAGATGTCCTGCACATAATAGTTATGTTACATATAAGGGGGTACTCACCAATGTGTGCACATGCTGGTGGACATTCCACATAGCATATATCCCAGGATACAGGCCACATAACAACTCTTCTGCTGATATAGTGTGATGTCTACGTGATCCTTTGTTTGTGTATTTGTTTGCGCAATGAAACAAATCCCCACGTGTTTTTTTTTTCATCTCATGTGTTGTCATAGCTGTGGCAGCAATCTTTGATATGTTTTGATACTGCCTGTATTATACCAATATCACAGTTGGAGTCAATGATTGCCCACAATCTGCAGTCCTCCAGACAGCTGTTGGGACACAGGATTTGTATGTCATTCTTGATGTCTGTTAATTCAATCATGGACAGGAAACGGCCTAGAAGACAGTCCTGATGTGTCCACTTGATCAGTGGACACAAGATATAGGTCACTTCACACATTTCTACATATTTAGATGTCACAAATGTGATCCACTTTTCTACCCATTTAGTGATATAGGTGCTGATGGCCACATCTGTCATTGTGGAATGAATACCTCGGTGTGGACTCCTGTCGACTGCCTTAGACTTTTCAAGTTCTACAGGATGATGATCTTAGAGGACATCTGACAGATGTAACAGACATAAATGTAGCATCAAAAACTAACACATGTCTGTTGCACACAGCTGGGATATTACTAGTCCATTTGACATGTTGGTCTGTTGCACACAGCTGGGATATTACTAGTGTCCATTTAGAGAAAGTTCATAATGACATGTTGGTCTATCTCACAGATAAGGAGAGTCAGGATGTGTCTATACATGCATACATCAGGTGCTGTCCCCAGCCCACTCACATGGATGCATGTTGATGTACACTCTTCTACAGGAACATAGTCCATCTGGAGGGTGAGTTGAATTGTGTATCACACCATGTCAGATTGGTGTGTGTTCTGGGTCATGCTATGGATGATCTTTGTTTTTGCCACAGCCCATTGTTTCTGTGTGATAGGTGCATGAGGGAAACACAGTGCATACTGCCTAGCTTGATCTATCCTAGGGTTTGGACGCAATCTTCCTATTAGGTATCATTGACAAACTCTATCAGCTGGGATTAACATTTATGTCACTAGATGGTTAACCAGTGTCCTCATCAATATACCACATACTGTGAAAGTTGGTGAATTAACTTCTACCATTGCAGCTGGCACCATTGGTGTACCCCAAGGAGCTGTGCTGGGCCCTGTACTGTTTAGAATCAATTTCTCAATAGTCCAAGCCACAACATATGACCTATAGCTTACCACATTTGCTAATTAATGCATATTGGTTGCAATCATTGAGTTCACCAATGATGTGACTATAATACAAGAGGAGCTAACACACACAAATGATTGGTGCCAAAGCCACATGGTTTACTAATAAATACAGAATGTGTCAGGATCTGTGCCTTATTCAAAGTTGAATTTCCTGGTAAATACACCATTGATGACACTCCCCCCATGCTGAAACCTGTAGTGCAAGAATTGGAAATGCAAGTAGGTAGCAATCTGAACTTCAGCCAAGTAGCCAAAATGGTATAGAAAGGCTAAGTCATGCACCTCAGAAGCCAGACCATTGTATCCAGATCTGAGGAGGATATAACAATATTGTACTCAAACCTCATCTGAGCACTAATCCAGTATAATGCTTCCTTTGCATGCACCTCACCAGATGCCTGCAGCAACTTAACAGACCATGGGGGTTTCATACCACGAAAATACAGGTCCTACAAACAATGTCATGATGTACATGAATATACTGAAAGCCCTCATCCTGAAATCTGTATTGGAAAGGACAATGGGACTTGTGCCTTGACTACAGGACATCTCTGACCCTGCCCTGATATGTATACTGCAGATCCGCAAATCAGCAGAGTCTGCTGAGATAAAGATGGTAAAAGCAATGCCCCATATGCCGTTGTAAAATGCTCTCTCTACTGTCAAGTAAGTGCACAAACACACACACACACACACACACACACACACACACACACACACACACACACACACACACACACACACACACTGTTGACTTCAGTGAGAACAGAAACTCTACTGAAATAAAAAGACTACAGAATACAGTACTTTACACAAGGGCCATAGCTCAAGTCCAACTTGGAGTGTCCACAGAAAACACTTTTTAGCTGATGACATCAGAAGTGTTTGTTGAGGAACATATAACAATGTCTCACATGCTGGTGTAAAATTCTCTCTGTAATGCCAAGCAACAGCTCACCCACACACACACACACACACACACACACACACACACACACACACACACACACACACACACACACACACACACACACTTGACTGCAGTGAGTCTAGAACCCCTACCTATCTATGTAGGTCTTTAAACTCCACCAGTCCTTAAACAGCAGTCCTTAAACTGCACCATTGTTCAGTGGATGCACAACCACTACTTCTGGCACAAGAGTTCTACAGGAACTTAAACTTATAGTGATGCCTGACCTACTTATTTCATCAGGACAGTCCTTAAACTGCACCAGTGTTATGTGGATGCACAACTATTACTTCAGGCACATCAGTGCTATAAGAACTATACAGTGATCCCTGATTCATCATCGCATCTTTTAAACTGCACCAGGTTTAGTGGATGCACAACCACTACTTCAGGAACAATAATTCTACAGGAAATTTACCTTACAGTGATCCCTGACCTACTTATTTCATCATCACAGTCCTTAAACTGCACCAATGTTTAGCAGATGCACAACCATTACTTCAGGCACAACAGTTGTATAGCAACTATACAGTGCATGTGTAATAAAGAAAGCATATTCTTTGAAAATATCTGTACCTGTTAGGTGCTCACACACCACCAAGCTAAACGTCTGCCCTTCTTCCCCTTTCTGTTTCCCTCCCATCTCTGACTTGCTTCTATACTCCACCTATACCTTTTTTAATTCCTCCTGCCCTTTCTGATATAATATTATTAACTGTTTTTACCTCTGTAGTTGCACCTGTCCCCCTTTACAAGCAGTTTTCTTTTACTCACTGCATACATCTTACTTGGTTTCACCTGCCGGTATTTGCCCACATCACCGATTGTTTCTTTGTTCTTGTTCTTGCTGTCTGCTGTGTTATTTGGCCCTATATTGGTTGTAATCACTACACTCACTTCATTTTTCCATATGTTGTTTTTAGTTTAACTTTTCATTTTTAGTTTTCCTTTCATTCCTCCCTCTCATGATGCTTTGCAGCATTTAAACTGTAGCGGCTCAGGTGGTGTATTGCAGCATATCAGTAATTTTTTTTTTACTTCACATGTGGGTTTTTGCTTAAAGGTAAATAGAATCCTGATGCTTTACGTTCTATACTATGTTAGTTTTCCCATATCTTTATTTTATAACATGCTCTGTTGATTTCTTTAGATGTATTATTATTATTTAGTTTCTCATTTTAGTGAGTGTTTCAATACTAATGTAACTCGCAGGAACAGATATGGTCACTAAAATTGTTACTGTGACTCACTTTGCTTTGTTATTTATTATGTTAATAGTTATATTTTCAAACTTTTACATGGGTTGAAGCTGTTTAGTCATGTTGGCTAACTGCTTGATTGTTTTTGCTTTCTCCACTTAGCTCGACTAATTGAATTTACATTATTTGTTTCTTTGATGCTGTACTGCATGGAGTTGAGTGCTTTCCTTGAATATTGCCTATTTGGTTTCATATGTATATTGTACATGCAAGTAGGTTTTATGTTTTTGTTAGTTGACCTACGATTTTTGTATATGTTTTATTTTCACTACTTTAGGTAATTCTATAACAAGCTGTTAAGTTTGTACTGCTGCTTTAATAGCTTATTGTTCTTTTGTTAGTGTATTTCACCTTTCTCCCTCTCTTTTCCCACTGTTAAAAATGTTTTAGAGCTCTACAGTTCTCCTTTTCTTTTCTATAGTTGACACTCTCACTAGCATGTATTTCTATGTCTCTCTACAAACTCAGGCTCCATACTTTAGCCTTTCTTCCTGTCTCTGTTTATTCCTTTATATATAACTTTCTTGGTGGTTTATTTCATCTAACAGTCCTCTCTCCTTTCTTCCTCTAAATAGGATCCATGACCTACCTATTTCATTGTCATAGTCAAAAAAATGCACCAGTGATCAATGGATGCACAACCACTACTTCAGACACAACAGTTCTACAGGAACTTTAACTTACAGTGATCCCTGACCTACTTATTTCATCAGTGCAGTCCTTAAACCGCACCAGTGTTCAGCGGATGCACAACCATTTCTTCATGCACAACAGTCCTATAGGAACTATACAGTGTATGTGTTATAAAGAAAGCATATTCCTGGAACATACCTGTACCTGTTAGCTGCTCATACACCACCGAGCCGAATGTCTCCCCTTCTTCTTCCCATTTCTGTTTCCCCTCCCATCTCTGACTTGCTCCACCTCTACCTTTTGTATTCCTCCTGCCCTTTCTGATATAATATTTTTAGCTGCTTTTAACTCTGTAGTTGTTTCTTTTCCCTATATCCCTGTCCCCCTCTATACGCACTTTTCTTTTACTCACTGCATACGTCTCCCTTGGTTTTACCTGCCAGCATTTTTCCACATCACGGATTGTTTCTGTGGTCTTGTTCTAGGTTTCAGCTGTGATATCTGGCTCTGCCTGTTCCATTCACTCACTATGCTCGGGCTCTCTATGCTCCCATACCCCACCCCCAATTCCCACCCATACCTACATACCCTACATTTATACTCTACCCTTCTTAACTAAACTCCACCTACAACCTCTTAATCACCCAATTCATTATTTCTCTCTGCTACCTAACCACATCCCCTACCTATAGTCCTTCCACAGCCACTCCCCCAACCACTATACCACACCCCTTCACCCCCTCCTATACCTACACCCATAACTTCAACCTACTTTTGCTATTCCCTAGGACTTTAACGTCAGTCTCCCACATCCTTCTCCACCCCCATAAATCTTTCTATTCACCCTTTTACTTTCTAACTGCCAACCTTTTCAATAAAGTGTCTCCACTCTTACAGTCACTACCTTCCTTATCATGTTTCTCATCCCCTAAATACTTCATTACTTCTCTTTTTCTCCTTCTTAGCTCAGTTAATCTATCATACTCAAAACAATCACCAACACTCACATATACTCTAAATAGTAATGACACAACCCATTCTTTTTCAATTACTCCCTGAGTATACAACTTCTCTTACTCATACTTCCTTAAAATCAAAATACTCCCTTACACCTCAATTCACCCTAAACCTGAGCCAAATTACCACATCTATTTCTGTTATTCTCCTTGACTTTCCCTACATTCTAAAACTCTTCAACTGACTGGAGACATTCACCCCAATCCTGGTCCCCACACCTCTCCACCCAGTCATAACTACTCTTCAGCCCTATCAGCCCTCACACCTCTACACCCAGCCACAACTGTACTTCACCCATCTGCACCCCCTCCCTACTTGCCTCTTTCTCCCCCTGTCTCCTCTTCAACTTTCAAAAAAGTAATCATTCTCTTCATGAACATACAAATCATACTTAACAAAACCACTGAATTTCATTCTTGGACACCATACTACAGATATCTTAACACTGTCTGAAACCTGGCTAAAACCACATATCTTAAATAATGAAATCCTACCACCTGGATATAACATTTACAATCTGGACAGAACCCCAAAAAAGGGAGGAGGTATTGCTATACTCCCTCTTATCTATTCCACTCCCAAATGTTCACCCTGCAGAACTTTGATACTAAATTATTATTTAAACACCCATACAAAATTTGCGATTGCATCCATCTATATCCCACCAGGTAAAAACATCTCCATCCTCGAACACATCTTATCATGGATCTCACTCAAAATACCCTATGAAACTATCATCCTTGGCAATGTAAAATTAAAATGGAAAACACTACCTTCTGACTCACCAAACCTCTGCATTAATCTTCATAACTTTTCTCAACTAATCTCAACCCCAACATGTTTATCCAATCAAGTGTCCCCCAGGGCTCTATTCTTGGACCTCTGCTATTCAAAATATTTACTAACATCCTTCACACATCTTGCTGTCATTCCTCTCTCATTCGATATGCAGATGACTCTACACTAATCTCCTCTTCTGATAATCTCTGTCAACTTCATACACTTCCCAAAAACTCATTCCTTTCTGTTGAAAGATGGCTTACAGAAAACCAGCTCATACTAAATCCTAAATAAAACAAACTTCTTTTTTTTGCTTCCAAAATCTCTTTCTCATCACAAATCTATCTTTACCATTTCATCACTTAATAACACAATCATTAAAGTTGAATCTCACACAAAGCTCCTTGGTACTATAATAGACAAGCAATTAAAATTTGACATTCACGTTCAGCAATGTATCAAAAAAAAAAAAAAAAAAATTGGGTCTGCCTTACAGGAGCAAAAAAAATTCTTATTGCAGACTCCAAACTTTCTCTTACACAAGCATACCTTCTACCTCTCCTGTCCTAACAAATCTACAATCTACTTTAATCTCCAAACATGAACAAACTTAAAATTGTAAGATTTGCCACTATCCAACCCTACACCTCTCACTACTGTAAAGAATTTATAGTGGCTAGAATTCCCCCATCAGCTTCTTCTATCACACCTTCACATAACACTCTATCCCCAACAAACCCACTACCTGTCCTGCAGTTCTTCTGTGGCATCCTACTATATCCCAAATTGTTCACTCCATAGCTCTAACCAACATCTCCTAGATATATACAAGCCTAATAATACCATTGGAAAACTTTTGTATAAATACTCAGTATCTCAAGACTGGAACAAACTCCCTTTCAATGTAAGAAGTATTACCCATACATATAGCTTCAAGAAAGAACTAAAAGATACCCTATCAAACTCATGGATCTGCTCCTGGCAGGACCTTACATAACCCACCCTCTTCTTTACTGTTACTATAATACGTTTTCAGTTCAAACTCCCTAGAGTGCTCTACTATTTTGTATCTCTGCCTCACTCAACTTAGTGATGTATCAACTTATGTTTCAATGATTGTTTCAAACTATTGTATTAACTTATATTTCAATTCATGTTTCAATATATCTTTCAACCTATGTATAGTTTAAAATATTTGTTTCATAATATTTGTCATGTACTGGAGCTATTCTCCTCAAGTCTCCACTGAAAATGGGCTCAGGCTCAGTTGGACCAACCAGATTAACAAACGTAAAATAACTAACTAAATAACTAACATAAATAAATAAGTACACAGACTACAGAACACTTTATGCATGTGCCACAACTCGTCTGAATTTTACATGGCTGCAGGTCAACTTATAGTGGATGACATCAGCGGTGCATGTTGTAGAGAAGAAGTTGGGAGGCCTGCGTGAAATGGATCTATAGGCATGTGCAAGTACCCTTATTGAGCATAGCTGGATGATCATTGTTAGCAGTGCAATTTTGTGAGCAGCATCAACTGGCCCTGTCCTTGAGGAACATAGGTGCCACCCCAGAGGTGACGTGACATATTACATAACCAGTGGTCAAGGTTGTGTTTTAACAGAGCCATTGAGGAGCACTTATTCACATGCAGTGGGAGCCTATTACAGAGGAACGTGAATCATTGGGTGATATATCTGTCACCCCAGCATGTTCAGTTTATGTCACAGGCTAGGTTGAGAACCCTGGGCCAAGTTATTCTTGTCCCATTTGATTTTCAGATGTGCAACATTTCCAGTAGGGCAGGGTCTGAGACTGCTCTATAGGGCAGGCATAGGTCACCACTCAGCAGCCTGCATGATACTGAGTACATTGACAGGTCTTTCAGTCTTTCCATGTATGTCATACTTGGAAGCCCTGGAGCCTCCCAGGAACAACCCTGTGTTTTCTCCAGTTGCTGAAGGTGTCTGGTGAGGTACAGATATAAGGGAGCATTGTACTCAGTTAGTGGTCTGATTAGAGCAGAGTACAGCAGAGGCATGACCACACTGGTCTTGGATGTGATGTCAGTATGTATGATGTGTGCAATGCAAAATGTGTATGTCATCACTATGGACACATAGTAAAGAAAGTGCAGATTGCTATCAACATGTGTTCCCAAGTCTAACAACTTACAGAGTTGCTATGTATATCATAATTAGCAAGGGTACTTCATTGCCAAAGGGGACAATGAGACATTGTATGCTTTAAAGTTCAGTCTGTGAGTTTGGCACCAACTATTTGTCTGTGGCAGCTTCTTCCGTACTATGTTACCATCATTGTGGGGCTCTATATTAGTGTGATCAGTTACCAGTCATCTTCAAACTTGATAAACCACAGGACATCTACCATTGCCTGCACTTCAGGGAAGCAGTTTGCAAAGGGTTGGGGGCCCAGCACAAATCCTTGTGTTATTCTAAAAGTAATTGTCTACTGGTAGAGTTGCAGTCCCCAACTTTGAGACTGTGTGTTATGTCAATGAGCCAGTTGCCTATCCCTGTACTACAGGTACACATGAATGGGGGATAGTGTCAAAGTCCTTGAATAAGTAAACATAGGTGGTATGTCCTGTTATCCCTCATCCAGGTCTGTGGGATCTGTATCCAAAAAGTCCAAAGGTTCAATAAGCAAGATATACCCTCGACAAAAACAAAATGAGTAAGGTCAAGTGTGTTGAAGGTCACCTATGTTCCTGTGGCTAGGGTCCATGCTGATTCCTTCCTTAGCCTTGTAGATAAGTGTTTTTAGGCACATGGGTCAATAGTTGCAGTTCTGCATGTTACCAGATTGATATGCATTGCATAGCATGCAACATTTGATATTATATTTTGTACTGTGGTTGATACGTGTGGAAAAAGGACTGAGACATCAGGGTTGCAGTGCTTGGGGGATGGCAACAGATGGATGTATTGTGAATATGTAACATATTGTTAGATAGGGCCCTCAGTTTGTAACATTTACACATGTAATTTCATGTGATACACAGGAAATGGACAGTAAGCAGTAGCACAGCATAATATAAACATTTCCATAGCTAAATGAGCAACGTGTTTGCGAGACGGTTAGCAAAGTGCATACACATGTGAGATACACATGTTTGAGCATAAGTAAGCAGTGCACAAACAAGAGCTGCATTGCTAAAGCCTGACAGTTAGTACTGAGTCTATGAAATACACCTGCTGCTTAACTGACTCTGTGGCAGGTGTTAATGTATTTAATGCAGTGATACATTCCTTTTAAGGCCAGATGGTGCTAGGTTCAAATACAGGTGTATGTAATGCTTTTAAATACTTTTGGATTACTGTTGCTGCATGTTGGTGCATGATGCACACCATTTCAACAAATGGAAGACAGAGCAGGAATGTGCAGGAGGGAGCTAGGAAAGAAACATAGCTCTCCATTTCTTCAACAGTGTAAATCGAACATATATGCCAAATATTAACTGAATTAGGACTGTCACCTCCAGAGAGAACACAATCATGTTGTGTAGCCAATTGGACAGAATCAAGTGTGTCAAGAATATATGTGTGGGAAATGGAGAGGTATGATTTTTTTTCTTGTGGGACAGGTGCTCCTTTTTTGAGAGAGAGAGAGAGAATGTTGGCGAAGGGATGTAGGAATGTCTAGGTGAAGTAAGCTGGATAGGTAAGGAAGCAATTGTAGACAGACCAGACAAACAAGACATGAGACAGGGATGGTGATGGGCACAAAAGGTTGGGTGATGCCATGATTGGGGTGAGGGTGGGGGCATCACAAACAAGTCTTCAAGATGGGTGACAGTTAGAATCTAATCCCCACCAGCTGGACTGTCATCACTGTCACTCACTCTGCTGCCGGAGTGTCTGTCTTCTGCATCTCCTCCTACTGTTATTATGTAAAATGAGGGAGAGCAGCTTTTCCAGCCAGTGTAGGCATGCACCAACAGTTCAGGACACAACCCCATGCACCATTACTGGCAATTCAGAGTTGGTGATAAAATCATCACCTCTGCTACTGCTCCTGAAGGGTGCCACTGGACCAGCCTCTGGGGAGGACTGCCTAAGGGGGCAGGTAATGTAGGGGCAGGAGAGGCAGTGCTGCCAGGTTGGCTTCCAGACATGCTGGGCAATGGTGCTTGAGCTGGTGGAGGGGGAGCAGGCATATCCTGTGTGGCAGGCCTACCCTGCTCTGCTGTGGACCATTTAGTGATGTGATACACATGGATGACATGGGCTTATTTTGGCAACATATAATATAAAAAAATAAGAAATATAAAATAAAAGTAAAAATAAAATAAAAAAGAGAAGATAAGGGTTAGAGTGAGAGAAAACAATAGATAAGATTAGTGCCTTCATATGTGATATACAATGCATTGATACAATTAATTGACTCTAGTATCTTAACTTTTACTTTTAAGACTGCCAACTGATAGTAGATGCACACTATACTACAGATTGTAGCAAGTACTCCTTGACATGAGCATATATTGCACATATGCGTGTTCCAGTTATACAGATTACAGTTTACAGCAGGACATGTGTGACACTGGTATAGAGCTTATACTTTAAACCTTTAAATTACACACAACTGAAGAATTAACACTATTGTATAGTTTCAAAGTGGGGTCTTTGAACCCACATCCTCTGACTAAAGTTTAATATTTTACTCTTGGTTTGTGCTACAGACTAAAGCATGCATATTTGCTTTTACATTTAAGATATGAATGCTCAATTTGATACAACTCTATAAAATACCAAAAAAGCTATCTTTAACTTTTAATGCTAGAATAACACTACTATTCTGCTGCATACATACCATATGCTTTTGTCATCCTCGCCAATCTAGCCCCATGGGTTTGTACATTGACCTCACGGACTATGGCAGCTGTGGAAAAAACAGAACAGAACAAAATACAATTATGAATACCAGTCTTGCCTATATTCAGCTTTTAAGTCTTACAAGTGCTCTCAGTAGTTGATACTTAGACAGGTGTGGGATTTCTGCAGTCCTAAACTCCCCGATCCCATGCCCGAGGAGATCCTTCTTCCTCCTCCGGAGGTCATTGTAGTGATGCCTACATTGTTCACCAGTGGGTAGAATACTGGTGGCACTGGTTATAGCCCAGGCTTCTAACTTATATTGGGAGCCAGAATACTCCCCCTGCAAAAGCCTGGTATTGTGGTTCTTAACTAGGAGTCCAATAAAAATCTAAGACTGCTGGACACCCCATCCCCTAAACCTGACACCTTCCTCACAAACACCTGCCATGTCTGCCATGGATCTAGAGCAATTAAGAATAATGCTTTCCCATCAATTCCAATTATCACATCTACTGGGAATGCTCACACTGTTTGAAAATGATGTGCTCAACTTACCATCACGCACAAACATGATGCCTGACAGTGCACACCTCTGAGAAGCAAGCAAAGCAAATTCAATGTTATTGGATGCACAGGCAGTTGTGTATGTGTGTAAGACAAATGTGAAGACCATGGCAGTCCAGATAGCAGAAACATACTTACAGGAATATAGTACACAATGCACTCACAGTCATACATTTGAGAATAAATATGATAATAAATAGATAAATGAATACATACATGGCTCAATACTAGTGCCTCAGCCATCATGCATATAATTAATATCAGCTACACCATGTCGTGTTAGAGAGTGACTATAATGGTAATTGGAACAGCAGTAAAAGTGCATGGCATATGATGTATTTGAACCCAGGACCATGCATATAGCAAACCTACACTTATACCTGTTTCCACTAGAAGGTTGAAAAACACTTGTCTATGTTCCATTTCATTGCTATAAACTGCAATGTCACAATAATAAAACAAAGATTGCATACCCTGTACTAGACCCAGGACCATCTGTGCTCCAGCCCTATACATACACCTGCTGCCACAGGACTAGTTACATGACATTCCCTATTTTACTAATCTTTCTTATGGTCTCACTGCTAACTGCTGTACAACATTGCTTAGTGGGTTTGCAAAATGCCTAATAGCATTAATTGAATGCATACAGTTTCTGTCTGGGTCCTGTCTGGGCAGTTGTCTAATTTGTGCTCAGTGGTGCATCACACAAACAGTGCCCTCCTGCCAAAAAAAAGGAAGAGGTATTTGAAATGAAGAAAATCAGTCTATGATATATACACTTGAAAATGTTAGTACACAAGAGATATTTTTACATAGGTCTGGATTAGAACTCTCACTCCAATGCACCTTCAGAACACATGATGGGTGCTTTATTGCTCATTGCCACACAAACAGCTTTGCAGCAAAGAACTTAACTCAATATGCACACAACCAACTGCAACAGCATATACACTGAGATTAAACCATACAAGTGTTATTTGTACATGTATTAGTTTTGGATGTAGTACACCTAGTGATCATACAACCACTCATGACTATTGCTTGCAAATATACAGCTGTGTCTTAATTTCTGTGTTTGTTTGCCATTCTTCGTTTATCTGAGCAACAATCTGAGACATGCAGTCTGTAAGCAATTCTATATCATTGGCCTTAAAATGTGTGTGGATATTAAGTGGAGATAATATCATATGCAGTTGCCAACAAATGAAGGTCAGGTTGGACGTTAAGGAACACAATCTGTGACTTGTGTGCTGCTTACTTAATTTCCAACGTTACATCTAATACTTTGTAGATCTAACCTGACACACCCAGTGGAAGTAAGGCAGAGTACAGTGCTGTTGTGTTTTCCTTCATCCAACCACTAATCATTCATAGTTGTAACCCATTAAAAACAAACACTGAGTAAGCGCCTGCATTATGTTTACATCTCCTACGTGGATCCAAGGTTTTGGGATTCAGCAATTCTAAAGCATTCACACTTCATTTGCATCTTCACCATGTTAACAGCCCAGAATCTATATCATATAAAAAGGCAACTATGTAGCTAGGAAAACTGATGGTGAGGAGAGTTATATATGTTTGGAAGACTGCAAAAAATCATTTTTTCTTAAAGATATATCTGTACAGTGGAGTACTGAACTTCAGAATGTATGCTTCCATTTCATCACCTACATACTGCATGTGCTGGAATGTATCTAAGAAAAATCCAAAGCAAAGGCTTTTACAGTTTTATTTGTATGTATTAGTTAGAAGTGTACTGATAGCATGGGCATGTTTGTCAAGCCATTTCAAAGGTATACATGCTTCCAATACATGAAAATGGAATGCTGTGTGATAAATATGTAGAAATGTTTCAGGAACAGGTCATTTTATAGCACTTTTAGCATTTCAAGGGTAGTTTGTTAGAAAACTGGGTAATGTGCCTGTTGTTTTTGGTGGGAGGAGCAAAGCTGATTTACTGTTATGGCACAAACAAGGGTGGAGTGTTCTTTTATGGGGGAGCAAAGGTGAGATACTGTTATTGCACAAATAAGGACATACTGTTTTTTGATGGGTGAGCAAAGCTGAGCTACTGTTATGGCACAAACAAGAATGGACTGCTCTTTCGGGGGGGAGCAAAGGTGAGTTACTGTTATAGCACAAACAAGGATGAACTGTTGTTTTTTTGGGGGGGTGAGTTACTGTTATGCCACAAACAAGGATATATTGTTCTTGTTACTCCTTGTTTTGCATCCTGCCTGTTGTTAGTATTTCACATCTCTAGACTGTTTTATGTTTCTCCAGTGGGCAATATTGACTGGCTACCTTTTCTGTTTTTATCTGGAAACAGTTATTTTGTGGGTATGTGATACTTATGTGTATTATCCTTCTGTTGTCTTTAGGACACCTATGAGTATGCCACCCAGTCATGTCAATTTACAGGGGCTCGTCTTCAACATTGCCAAGAGCCAAGTGATTGTAGATGACTTTAGGCAACATTGTGCTTTTCTGCTGGAAAAGAGTTGGCATGTAGGATAGGAGTAAGGTGGCAGATAGTAGGTGATGTCAATGCCGTGGGTGGTCATGGCAGGACATATGTGCAGGTGTGCCACAGAGCTACTGACATGATTACATCTGCATGGAGGAGAGCAGCTGCAGTGGGCCATGACCAGATGGTTACCGGGGAAGGGCCTGCTAGGGAACCACCACAGACCCCCAATGAAGAGTTTCTAGTCAACATCAGAGATCCAGACAGCCCACACGACAGTGCAGTACAGCATGTCCTGGATGTCAGAGCAACAGTTTCTGAAACAGCTATCACATCCCAGGAGGAGCTTCCAGGACAGCTTTCCTATCTGAACAGTTGAATGCTGTTGTATAGTAAAACAACTGAAATCAATAAGCTAATTCTGTGTCTTTTTTGGGCAGAGGATTGAAGATTGCTACAGTTATAAGCTTAGGTTAATGTTGTCAGTCACATTCTTGTTGGAATTATAGTTAATGGACATATAAAGGGGTACATGTATTACCCCATGTGTTACTGTTAATTGTGATGATGTTGCCCTTGCTTCTTGCTTAACTGTCTCCAGGAATGTTTGGACTACAAAGGCATATCTCATCTGCAGATGGTAAGGCAAACATTTTTATGCCAGTACTGCTGAGAAATTTAAAAAATATATTGTAATGTGTGATGCTGATCTCCGGCTTGTTGGGTGTATTGCTGTACTGTCTGCAATAGTGGTAGTACTGTTAATTTGTTAGCATATATTGCACTACAGCAGTGCAGGTATTAATTTATTCCTGTGTTTTTTGCTTTTTATCACAGGTGATCATGACAGTGGGAGTGTGTGCCCTGTGCCACCTGATGCCAGTGTAGCAGCAGACTCTGATGATGATGGTGGCCAAACTGAGGCATCGTCGGGGGGTGCAGAGGTTGAATCTGACACTTAGGTGGACATACAGCCATTCCCTGAATTTCCATCGAATACAGCCAGTAAGCTTATGCCTACCAGTCCAGTGAACCCACAGATATTGGACAGCTGGAAGGTGAGGACATTGATCAGGTAAGAGTGGCTACTGTGTCTTCAGTGCCTGTTGAGTCAGGTTGTATCCAATGTGTGGGTGAGGTGCCATACTAAAGGATTGATAGGGGTGCTCAGAGGGGGCCTGCTGTCCCGCCTACACCTGTTGTAGGTGTCTCTTCCCCTGCCACTCAATGAATGTTTAGGGCCATCTTGGTGGCACAGGCATGTTCTCATAGGTGCTCCAGACAAATGCTCAGAGTTGTGTTGTGGCACAGTCTGACATGCATGACCACCGCCACCATGTTGCTGATTCACTGGATCAGATGTGTGACATTTTGGAGGGAGGGGTATCTGTGATGGACTGAGGGGTGTCTCTCATGGAATGATTAATGTCTGTGATGGAACATCTGCTTGGAGGGGAATGGCATCCTCAGGAGCATAGGTCAGCCACATCATTTGCTGTCAGCCAACTTGGCCATGCCTGATCAGGCTCCCATAGTGGCAGTACTTCTACTGCTCTGTCAGTGAGTGTGCTGTTCACACCCAGACATTGTAGACTATGGGGTCTTAGTCCTGGGTGCCCCTGTGAAGTGAGCTCATCCAGCAGACATCAGTCATGTTCAGGTAACACTGTATCTGACTTTGGACGTGGATGTGGCAGTGCCACTCCTGGCAGAGCCAGTTCTCATGGTTGGGGGCAACAATGATGAACTGCCACCTCTACCATGCATGGCTCACACCTGTCCAACATACCAAGATGTACAGTCAGCACAGAATTTAGTTGTGTTCATGCAGACAGTCACACAACAAATTCACCTACAGGACCCCTACAGGCATGCACAACAGTTACTCATTTTGTCTCACTGGCCATTTGTTGGTTTATGCACAAGTCTGCCTTCTTCTCTTTCTTACTCTCTCTCACACACACACACACACACACACGCACACACGCACACACGCACACACACACACACACACACACACACACACACACACACACACACACACACATACTGACCAACCATTTGTGTCAGCCTAGTCTTCCTGCCCCCCCCCACACACACACACAGAACACCCTATGCAAGTGTTGATAACTGTGCCGTATCTCTGTTTTCTATGTTTTAGATTCAGGGATACAAAAGCTTTGTGTCTGATGCTCAGGGTACATAGCTAGCTTAGAGCATAGTATATCTGCATTTGTGGTATTGAACTGGTAATTGTACCTTTGGCTTATATTGGCCTTGGAAAGTTAGACAGTTGATGGCATCAAAATTTCCCAACTTTACAGTGAATGATCTTGTGACGGTTGTGAAGTCAGAAACTGCAATGTGTATCATTACTTTCTAACTTCTGTCTTTAATAATTTTCCATACAAACATATGGTGCTAAACTGAGGGCATGCAATGATCATCAGTACTTTTGAGAGGTAAGACTGCATGCATCTTTGATGCCTGTGGCCTACTACTTAGTAACGGACACATAAGAAAAATACGTCTCTGCTGTCACATGTTAAGGTAGGTTCTGTACAGATCACTCACCTTTTACTAGCTTACTGGATCAAATAATGAAATACAAGGATATGCCACACAGTTATCTTATTAAATAATACACTTTAGGTTCAGGATTTACCCTGTAAATGCAGCAGTTAACATAGTTTTAGTTCAGGGCTGACTGTCTAATGTTAGCAGTACACAGCTAATACATGTAGAGGTAAAGGTTTTGTGAGCTGGCACCAATGTTACTACATGTATGTGAGTAGGAGGATGGTTTTAGGGTCTATATTAGAAAGTTGAAGCTTTAGGTAATTGAATACCTAAAGCTCGACAACTAAACAGCAAAAGCTGTAAATATCAAACGGCCACTTCTGCAAATTCTTTAGTAGGGAAAAAATATGCTTGGCTGAAGAAAAAAAAATGTTCAAACACTAAATGAGTGCCCCCACACACCCCCAACTAAATATACCAACTCCGAGATCACTTTACAGTGGAGAAAAGGGCAGATTCCTGATAACAGCCAAGTGGATTCTTTCCCTATGAAAGAATTAAGTGGCCACTCGATATTTAAAGCTTTCGCTGTTTAGGTGTTGATCTTTAGGTATTTGATTACCTAAAGTTTTGATCACCTAATATAGACCCTGGTTTTAGGCCCCTAGGTGATGAGTGACTGAGGTTGCTGTGCATTGTCTTTTAGTCAGTGCAAGGGCATACAGAGCATGCCTACCTCTGCCTACACTCACAGCACCTGGTGGTTCCCCCTGTGACTCATCTGTCTTTGGCTGTGGTGCCCTTGGCATTGGCAGTGGGATGTGTGCCCCTTCCCCTTGCTGAACCTACTGAAGCTGTTTTCTCAGGATTATGTTGTGTCGCATGGAACATACTGCAAATATTTATGTACATGTCCATGGACTGTACTGCAGGGCTCCTCCAGATGTATCAAGGCACCAAAAGTGTGACATCAGCAGGTCAAACACACACTCTGTGATATTTCTGGTTTGAGCTTGTGCCTCATTATGGCATTCTTCCATGGGTGTTTGTGCATTTCTGATGGGTGTAATCAGTCATGGATCTAGTGCATAGTCTGAATGCTCCAGTAAATGCCCTTGAGGGATATCCCCCCTAGCAAACATCTGATACAGTTCGGAGGTGTGTCAGACATGTGAGTCGTGGTAACTGCCTGGGATGCTGGCATACACGTTCAGGATTATTTCCTTGGCATTACACACAACTTGGCAGTTGATAGAGTGATAGCCCTTTCTGTTCATGTAGAGCCTACCCTGTTCCATGGGTGGTGCCTTAATTTCTACATGTGTACAATGTATGGCACCCATTACCTCAGGGTAGTATGCTACAGAGTGTAACTCCTGCATATTTCTGCCCCTCTCCTCAGAACTACAGGAAAAATATATGTGGTCACTGGCATGTTGGATCATAGCATTCAGGAATTGGTGGAGGATCCTGGATGCTGATGCCTGTGACACCCTCAGCATATCCTCTGTTGGTCTTTGAAAGGTACTTGTAGCTAAGATTCTAAGGGCTACACATACCTTTGTCTCCACTGGAGTGGGTTCCCCTTGGTTGGCTCTGGTTCTGAGTTGTGAATGGCAGAGATTGCAGAGTTCCCCTAATGTGTCCCTGTCCACCCTTTAGCTCTCCACAATTTCCACATCATGTAGGTTGTGAAAAGTTAAACAGGGCCTGAAAACTTTTCTCCTTCTTGGCCTAGGCCTATTAGGAGCAGCAGCAGCAGCACTGGCTTCAGCCTGTAGCACATAGAAATGAATTAAAGCAGCAGTAGCCTCTAACGTTCTGTCCATATAGAATCCTTCCCATATCTGTATTCCAAAAGTTTTGGAATCTGCAGGAAAAACCAGTACAGAGTTTACATGGATGCTTTATAGCTTGTTGAATAGCTAAACTGTGTTGGATTGGTTAATTAGCATGCAGTTTATCTACTTATGTTGTAATTAGCATGCCACGGTGTTTACCTTGTTTGTACTGGAGTAGGCATCTCTACATCGTGCTTACTAAACCTAAAAGTTTCCGTGGCTGTGTGGACATTGCGCCATGATGCACACACAGTAAAAAACAATCATGTAGGCTTTACTGCATCCCCCTGTATATCAATGTATTCAATTTACATGCATGCACACATATACACAAACATAAAGAAAACACACGTGTGTGTGTGTGTGTGTGTGTGTGTGTGTGTGTGTGTGTGTGTGTGTGTGTGTGTGTGTGTGTGTGTGTGTGTGTGTGTGTCTGTGTCTGAACTATTCAATTTTGAGCTTGAAAAATAAGAATCTCACTCTTCAAACTGTGCGTATCGGAACAATTCCTGATAGTTCCGCTGAAATCCTTCTTTCTGAACTCAGTTATTTAGATGACACTATTTCGGCAACTGCATTGATCCAGTAAGTACACTCCCCACATTTTGTAACCATATCATCTCTGTACAGGATCACTTGTACTTCATGAAAAAAATTGTGAAGTAAAACTGATCCCTGGATTACAAAGAATATTAAATCCCTCCTGAGATGATAAAATAAAGCCTGGTCTGACAGGGAAAGGGATCTCATTAAGTCTTACAATCATTTGCTATACAATAAGGTGAAAAAAAGAATCCAGGTTAGCAAACAACCAGGGGAAAAAAATCATTATTGTAGAAAACTCCAACATACATAGATCAATCCAAAGGCATTTTAGAAAGGTCTTAAACACTTGGCTTCCTTCATTATCTTCCCTAAAATAGTTAATTGCTGCTACTGCCTCTTCACTCATCTGATAACAGAAATTAGGACTAACATCTCTAATGTCCCTGGTTCTAGAAATCTTTTGTTTACTAACACCACTTATATACCCCATGTCTGCAGATATACGTGTTACATTGCTCTCAAGTTTACTTTAAATTTATCACTAAAAAGTACAAAATGCCTGAAAAGCACACACTGTGCCTTCAAGCCATCTTTTAAAATGATATGTCTCCAGTATACTCAGATTAGGTAGTAAAATTCTGTCTAAACTTTTGACTCATCTGTTCAACCTTAGCCTTTCCACCTATATTCCATTCCATTTCATAGTTTTAAACATGCACCATTTCTGCCACTAACTAAAACTAATATCCTTCATCTGCTAATGTCTTCAGACTCATTTCTAATCGCTGCCCACTTACTAAAATTCTCAAAAAAGTAGAATATGAACAAAGTTTAGAATAGATGATGCAGTATGACATCATTACGGAAACTTAATGTTGATTTTGACCAACTATAGTACTAATACTGCCACCTACACATGTATTAACTATAGCCACACAAAAAAAACAACAAGGGAAAATAACAGATGCTATTTTCTTTACTTAAAAAAGTAGTTGATACAGTCAGGCAGTCATTGCTACTTCAAATCCTTGCTGTCTCTGGCTTCTCTAGAGACAGTGCTAGACTGTCCTCATATCTTCACCCTTCTTGATCATAATAATAATAATAATAATAATAATAATAATAATAATACTTCTGTTATAGGATACCGTCACTCTTCTTGATCATAATAATTCTTCTACTATAGGGTCAACATTCAAAGGTGCACTATAAGTCCCAGTCCTTGCCCCTCCCCTTTTTCCCTATTTTCATAAATGACCTTGCCGAGAATTTTGCTAATTTCAACTGTGTTGCATATGTTCCAATGTAAAGTAAAACAAAATAACAGCAGAACAATCCAAGGCAATGCAGGACCATGTAAAAATGACCAGAGTATAAAATAAAGCTGTTTTGTTGAAGCAAAAGACTTTCAGTACTTCAGATACAGGTAAGCCCTTTCACCATAGGGCTTTGTCACACCATAAAAACACACAGGCTTCCCCTTCATCCACTTATTTAATTACCCAAAGCCAATTACATAAGAACATCAATTAAACAATGAGATAAGTTCTTCCATTGAGGCAGTAAACATTAAAGAAACAGGAAACATTAAAACCATATACTTTAAAAACATGTCAAAAACTAGTACAGCATCAGAGAAACAACTTTGCGGAAACATTAGCATAATAGTAAACATAAAAGAAATGCTCAATATATTGCAGAAGGAATTACCTGACTCGCAGGGGTCTTTATTTCAGTATGGGTTTCAATGGGACTTTCTCATTAAGACCTAGTCCACAGTCTGCCCTTAGTCTAATTATCCATTTAACTTCTCTAATTTCTGTATGTTTCCTAACATCCCCACCACATTTGGTAGGTAAAACCACTTCAGCAACTAAAAATTTAAATATATATATAAACTACCCTCCTGTAAAACATGTTTGGAAAGTGCACTATTTTCTGAGCCAATCCTAATGTGGTAAAGATGCTCTCTGATTCTATCTTTCAACATCCTGTCAGTCTTTCCTACATTGAATGACTGACAGGATGTACATTGTGCTAAATAAACAGCATGTTGTTTATAGCAATCAGCCTTAGCACTGAATATATACTTATGTTCAGTGTCCAGATGTATAAAAAAGCTGGTGTTATGTATACTCTCACAGAAATTGCATTGTCCACATGAACTTGTAGCTAATCCATTGCAGTCACTACCAGATGCCACAGAATCTTTTGGATAGCAGAGCATCCTTTTAAGATTAAGTGTATTTTTATATAAAAAATTTGGCATGTCACCTATAATCTGTCTAATATCTGGGTCTGTTGTCAGAATCCCCCAATGTTTCCTAATAATGTTTGTAATGACATTAACATCAGTGGTATAAAATAGCGAGACCCTCACCCCCCTAGTATTAGCATGATCATCCACAGAAACCTGTTCAACCACCCTCTCTGAGAAATATGGCCTTGCTACATTATCTCTGAGGCTTGGTATTTCACCTAGTCTCTTGTCTATTTCAGTACTACTATATCCTCTCATTAATAACTTGTTTCTCAAATCATAGTTCCTTATAAAAACCCTCATCAGATACATTCAGCCTTGAAGCTCTCACGCTTTGGCCTCTCATAATGTTTCTAAAGACATAGTTCAGGTGCATACTATTCCTATGCAACAAGGTATTCCTACAGCAGGGCTTCCTGTGCACTCCTGTGTTAACTAAGCCATTGCTTAGCCTCTCAGTCAGAATATCCAGATACCCTATTTTATTCAAAGATGAGGCAATTGTAAATTTCAAGTAGTCATTCATCCCATTCAGCTGTTCAAAAAAGACATTCAACTGTTCTATAGTACCAGTTCAAATTAAAAACAAGTCATCCACAAAACTTCGACAGAATGGGACATAATCCTGAAACAATACATTGCAAAACATACAATCCTCTTCCCACTTTGCCATAAACATGTTGGCATAGCTATTGGCACATGAGGTGCCCATAGCTATGCCATCTTTTTGCATGTAAATTTCATGGTCAAACATAAAGGCATTATTTTCAAGTACAATTTCAAGAAACATGCATGGTAGATCTATAAAAAATACTGAATAGTCACTATGCCTGGACAAATATTCATGTATACATTCAACACCTTGTAAATTTTGGATCACTGTGAATAGGGACTGTACATCAAGTGTCACAAAATAATAAGTAGTGATAGTGTATATTGTAGTGATATAAGTATAGAAATCCAATAAAAATTGTTTTGAATCTTTCAAAGTGTATACATTCCTATCTAAGATCAGTTGTAGAAATTTCTAAATATAAAGGTTAAAGGGGTCTGTCACCCAGCCATGGCCAGCTACAATAGGTCTCATAAGGGAATTGCTCCCATCCTTATGGACCTTGGGCAAACCCTGAATTCTAGGTATAATCGGATTCTCCACTTTGAAAAAATTATGTAATTCACGCGTGATAGCCTTACATTTAAAGCTATCTTCTAACAGGCAATTTATACCTTGTATCATGTCTTAAATACGAGTCATATTAATAATAGAATAATATTTGTCATCATTTAACATCGACTTCATGGAAGTAAAATAGTGAGTCCTATCCATCAGGACGATGGGTCTACCCTTATCTGCTGGCCTAATTACAATATTATTGTCATTCTGAAGCCCCTTTAATGCAGATTTCTGTCTAATATTAAGATTCTTCCATCTGATCTTTCTATTATGTGGGATGTTGTACTTCCCTTCATGTATTCTATGTAAATCATCTTCTACCAGCCTGTAGATGTTGATGATTTTCCTTCCCTTTTTTCCTATTTTCATAAATGGCCTTGCCCAGAATCTTGCTAATTTCAACTGTGTTGTGTATGTTGATGATGTACAGTCATAGCCAACAGCAGCAAATATCCATTACTTCTTACTAAGACTCTTCAGAATGACTTTTGTACTGTGTGGAGGTAGCTTCATAACAACAAATTTAAAGTCAATACCATAAAAACCTCAAAACACCACAAGAACTACATAGCACCCTCACTGTCATCATATCCAACCCTTTGTGTAATCCACTACCTAGAGCCAAACATCAATAGTATGTAGGCTTGCTATTTAAGCAAAACCTCTCCTTCCGCACTGAGATTGAATCCCAAATAAATGGAGCTTTAGCACTGTGCAAATTTCCTGTAAAATATCTCACTTGTTGACACTTGAAACTAGAAGATCTTTAACCATAAACGGTCTTCTTCCCATATTAGAATATGAACTGACCATAATTACATTTGGCTCCTTCCAAATTACCAACCTTCTTCAATCTGATTAAAACTAAACACTTAAGAGTTGTACACCTTCCCAGTTTAAAGAATGTCATTTTGTCACTCTACCAAACTGGAAATGCCTACCAGCCCGTATAACTGACTTCCGATTCCCAAATACCATTTCTTTCAAACATTTATGTGAAAGATATTGTTCCCAGTGCTTAATATGAGTGACAACTAAAAGTGATTCCTATTAACTTTGCAATGCTAACCATGCTCATTTACAAAGACCATACTTTATCCCACACATTTGTGAGAGACAATATTCAAAAACTGACCTTGCTTCTTATAGGTTCATATGTTTATAGGTAAGTACAAGGCTACCTGCCCTTAGTGGCCATTTTAAGCCCATTTCTCTTTTTGCACTTAAAATAGCATATCCCATTCAGTTATATATTGGCCTTACCCATCTCATGGTCATAAATTATATATTACCCGTTAATGAGAATAACTGGGATCATACTGTGCATATTTTAAGGGGGGACATACATAGGATAAAGCATTTAGAAGTTTCTCTGTCCATTAATTTCAAAGGAAGCAGTCTTGGAGTAAATTTTCTGTTTTCCATCCATAGAGCCAAGCTGTATTCTAATACAGACAAGCATGAGTTTTATTTGACATGGATAGGGAGTCCATTCCAGAGCAGTGTTATCCTCTGTGAGATATACCTGTCCCTCCAAACTGTTCTGATGATGTTGCAGAACAGGTTTAGATCCATAGATCGAGTATTTCTGATGCCATTTGACTTGCTGATGTGCAGTAAATCTATCAGTTTTGGGTCAGAGGATGTCTTGGATGCCAGACACAGGTCATCTCTTAGCAATGTGTAGGATACTAAGTATAGTGACAGGGCTTTGAGTCTGTCCATGTTGTTTAGGCCTTGTATCCTTTTAGTAAGGTATTTCTATGGGTGTTGCAGTTGGTGCATATGCCTGGACAGATACATACTAAAGGGAGAATTATAGTCAAGATTGGTATAATGAGGGCAGAGTAAAGGGAGACAAAGACTTACCTACATCTAGACACAAACCTTTTTTTATAAGCTGTACAGTATATAGCAATTTCTTTCAATGGATACATTTGTCAAAAGTTAAGACACTGTTTAAGACACTGTCTGCATAACTTCTCAAATCTCGAACAACTGGTCATCTCTTAGAGGTGTATTGTTAATGTGATTATTCCCTGGGATAGATAACTTCCCAAAGGATACAATAATGTATTTTTGGCAGCTAGTTGCAGTGCATGATTCTGCCACCAGTTATTTATTTTGACAAACCTTCCTACAGGATGGCTAAGTCATTTGGGAATTCAATGATTGCTCCTAGCTTGCATCAACTGCATACTTAGCCAGAAACCTTTGGCTTTTACTTCAGACAATTAGATGCCAAACAGGAGAGGTCTCAGCACAGAACCATGGGAGACTCCTCTGGTGACTGGTCTCTTTGTGGAGGTAACTGCCCCTGTTTTGATTTCCTGCATCTGTAAGCCAGTTCTTGGAACTGTATAATGCAAAATATTAGTCAGATTGTCAGACTGGAACAGTTCAGGAAAACATTATACACTTACCTTGTCAATGAAAAGAAATGTGCCTGCTTCAGAGACACATGAAGATTTTATTAAGATTGTAAAGCATTGTGCTTTCTCTCACAGGATCATAGGATCCTAGGAGATTACTAGGCTATTGACCTGGAGGTCATTTTAAGCCTAGCCATTTCATCCCAATGTAATACCATAAAAATGCTAGTCAATACCCAAGATTGCATTTAGTGATGACTGCTCATGTCCAGGAGGGCTGCAGGCTCTATCCCTAGTAAAAATTTATGGTGTCCCATCCACTCGTCCAGGTTCCTCTTGAACAGTGTCATAGAGGTGCTCTGTTTCACATGAATTGGTAGCCTGTTCCAAAGATGCAGCAGTCACTGGAAGATAAATCTGTTTCTCCAGCATGTCCTATTTAAGTTGCAGGCCATATTTAGGTCCCAGGAACAGGTAGTCCTAGTCCTGTTTTATTTACAGATGTGCAGCAAGTTCATTAGGTGTGGGTCTTGGATTGCTCTGTAGGTCAGGCATAAATCTCCCCCTAAGAAGTCTATATGATACAGAGTATAGTGACAGGGACTTTAGTTGGTCTGTGTAAGGCATATGCTGGAGCCCCTTGATCTTCTTTGTTAGAAACCTCTGAGGTCTCTCTAATTGCTGCAGGTGATTAGTATGGTACATGCCAAATGGGGTGTTATGCTCAATTATGTGCCAGATTAGTGCCAAGTATAGGGGGGTTATAACTTCTTTTGATCTTGAGGTGATGCCTTTACTAATCAAGTGTGCTATGTAGAAAGCTTTCCTTACTACACTAGACACATGGTGGTTGAAGTTAATAACGAGGTCAACTTGTGATCCCACGTCTCTTACCACTTCATAGATACTTAGGGTATTGTTGTTGATTTGATAGTGTGAGGGGACATTGTTTGTGCCAAAGGGAATGATGATGCATTTCTTTGCATTCAGTTTTAGACCATGACTAATACACGAATTGTTGGTCTGGGTGAGACCGTCCTGGAGTATACTGACATCATTTGGGGATTCAGTGATTGCACCTAGTTTGTAGTCATCTGCAGACTTGGTCAGCCACAACCCCTTAGGTTTGACCTGAACTTCTGAAAAGTATATACCAACAGTAGGGGACCAAACACTGACCCCTGTTGTACCCCACTGGTTGATGTGGAGTGAGCTAGTTGGCAACCCATCTTACAACAAAAAGGTTTACATTCAATTTACTAAGTTTATTGGTAATGCCTGAATGTGAGATTATTCTGAAAGCCTTTGGCAGGTCAAGGTATGATGTGTGCACAGATTTGCCCCCATCATTGGCCTTGGTCACATTTTCAAAGAAATCCACCAGATTTAACAGGCAGGATCTGCCCTTCACGAAAATGAATTGGGTAGGATCCAGGTTTGGAGGTCACCTATATCTTTATTCATGAGGTCTGTAATGATACATTCTATGGCCTTACAGATGAGGCTGGTCAGGCTTATGGGTCTGGTTAAAAACGAATAACTCCAAACACCAAAAGTCACGAATCCTTGATGCTCCACACTAGATATGAAATGAGGCACTCAGAAACATAAAGTGCTTTAATTCTCCTTTTAAGTGTACAAAAATGAAATCCACTTTTCGTCAATGCAAATAGCTTAACTTCTTCAAAAACCTTACGATAGAATATTAATACAGGTGACTTATATACACCATTATACCTATCACATGGTGATCAAATTAAAATTTAAAGGCAAACAGTATCTTACAAACAATTGTGCTTAGACTCCAATTAAAAAGTTCACTTCGATTAAAACTAAAATGTATATGTAACCACTCCAAGAAAAATTATGAATGAATAAAAATTATGAATGAATAAAATATGTATATATGTATATCTGTGTCAGACAATCCAGGTGTGTAGAATATATCTATAAAAATGTAAAAATGTAAAAAGGGATACCAATGGTATAAAATATATACCAATGGTATAAAAATATTAAATAAAACTAATTATGTAAACATATGAACATCCAAACATTGACACAATGTAACTATATATATATTACTAAATTAATAAATTAAATAACTAAATATATATAGAAGTAAATATAAAAATAAATATATATATATTAATTAATTGATTAACTTAGTGTCAGTCATAATATAGTTAAAACACAATTCTATATGTAACTACTAGATGTAACAAAGTATATATAATGAAGTATATATAATAAATAATAAAATAATATATATGAAATATGTACTATAAAGTATGTTCAACTGGTTAGATCCAAAAATATGTATATAAAAAGTATATGCATAAAAAGTAAAAATAGGTAAAAATAGATAAAAATAGGCAAAAGACTGTGTTCATTTACAGATCTCACAACTCAAATTATACATAAAGTTAATATTGATGTCTATCTAACTAGATTTTTCAATCTTAAAATACACATTATAGTACTCATTTCATTTATCCTTGGGTATTGACATGCATTAACTCTCAATTGCCAGAGAAGTTCATTTCTTTCTAATTTCAATTACTCTGGTCCACCCCTTCCATCATTCCTCAGTTGGTCGATAACCCTGAATTTGAATTGATGACCCACATTCTCACTAATGTATTTAGCCAACGAGCTTTCTAGTCTGTTTTTCCTAATACTATATATATGTTCATAAATTCTCTCGCCCAGCTTCCTATCGGTTTTACCTATATAGAAAGCTGGGCATAATGTACATTTGGCTAAGTAGACAACTTGTCTACTACAACAGTTATATCTCCCATTAGAGGTAAATTTGTCATCAGCTATTGTAAAGTTGCTTCCTGTATCAATGTATTTACAGAATTGACACATGTTGCACCTATACATACCTTCTCTACTAGTGCGTGGCTTCCTATTAGATTCTAAGATGGCTTTCAAGTTATTCCCTCGCCTAAAAACTACTTTTGGTGTTGAGGGAAAAATTCCTCTAAATTTACTTTCTCTCATCAAGATGTCCCAGTTTTTCAAAATAATATTAACAACCTTATATGAATCCATATTGAACGTACAAATAAAACTGTAGGGATTAAATGGATGTTTTTCTGTACTACCCTCCATTCCACTAATACCCTTATTGTTCAAAATTGGGGTGTACATACCTGTCATTCTCTTATATTTCACCTCTTTGATGATCTCTAAAACTAACTGGTGTGGGTACCCTCTCTGCAAAAAGTATGCGTTCAAAAGTTTACATTCGGCTTCAAAATCAATATCTCTAGTAATCATCCTTGCAGCTCTGACTATTTGGCCTTTCACTACTGATTTTTTCTGGGAAGTTGGGTGGCAGCTAGTGTAGTGGAGGAACATGTTGGAATAGGCCTCTTTTCGAAAGAATTTCAAAACATACACCTTTTCTTCATAATCTTTCCTTAGATCTACATCCAAATAAGCTATTCTATCCTTATCATAGTTAGATGTAAATCTCAGAAATGTGGTGGTAGAATTAAACATGTCCTACATGTTTTCTACTTCATTCGTATTACCCTGGAAAAGGATAAAAATGTCATCTAAAAACCAAGTATAAAACTGTATTTGCTCTTTATATACTGGGCTTTTTAACACAAATTCCCTTTCCCAGTATGCCATTACTAAATTTGCCACACTAGCGCCACATGGTGAGCCCATTGCCACTCCTACTCTTTGATGGTATATTTCATTATTAAATAAAACATAGTTGTAAGATAAAACTATATCAATTAGTTCAACTACTAGTTGGATCTCACTTTGGGGAGCTTCAAGGATTTTCAACATATGTGCCACCCACTCTAGCCCTTCGTTGTGCGGGATAGATGAATAAAGATCTTTCACATTGATTGTGACCAATAAATTATCATCTCTGAACTCAAGTTTATTAATATTTTTGAGGAATGACCAAGAATCCTTTGAAATTTGAGTTTCACGTGTTATGTATTTTCATCCGTAGGGGTCCATCTTAGGTCCCCTACTTTTCTCTATATTTATAAATAATCTACCCACTTCCCTCCCTACATCCACCTGTATACAATATGCTGATGATTCTACTCTCATCTGCTCTGCTGCATCCCCTGTAGAACTCCACTCCTCTACCCAATTGGTTTTCACAGCAGCAGAAAAATGGTTTCAACATATCTGTCTCCTCCTAAATCCCCAAAAAACCAAACTTCTACTCTTCACCCCAACCCTTAAATCCATTCCAATCACTTTTTCCATTGTGTCCTGCAATGGCATTATCATCAAACCTGACTATTCCACAAAACTGCTAGGTGTCACCATAGACAATCAGCTTAACTTTGACTATCACATTGATTTAACTATCAAGACAGTAAATAAAAAGATAGGAGCCCTTTACAGACTTAAGCCCTTTCTTACTGCCACATCCCAAGTATCACTTGCCCAAACTCACCTCATCTCCACACTACTGTATGCCTCTTCCTCCTTTATTAACATTTCTAAAGCTAACCTTCAGAAACTTAATTTAGCCTACCGTAGCATTGCCAGATTTGCAACTGGCTCTCCATTCCGTACTCATCACTGTCTTAACTTAAAGAAACTCAACTGGCTAGAACTTCCAAATCTAATACTCCTGCAGCAATTAGTCCTCACTTTTAAAATTCTACATTACCCCTCCAACACACCCATACTGAACAACCTTATCACACCTTATACAAATCTCACTTCACTTCGTTCAGCCAACAAGCTCCTAGTAGCTACTATCAAATCTCATAATAAAGCAGGAGACTCCTTATTTGCAAACACTATCGGATCATATTGGAACAAACTTCCCACTGGACTGACCTCCCTAGCCTCATGTCACCTTTTCAAAAAACAGATTAGAAATCA
The DNA here is from genome assembly GCF_019279795.1 of Protopterus annectens. Lineage (NCBI taxonomy): Eukaryota > Metazoa > Chordata > Ceratodontiformes > Protopteridae > Protopterus > Protopterus annectens. The sequence goes on from NC_056728.1 coordinate 302,914,650, forward strand.
TTTACAAAATCACTGGCTATGCCCTTGCACAAATCCTGACTGATAACTCATACACTACCTGCTCTCTCAACTAACTCGGTATACTTAATTGTATCTTGCTTTTTCACAAAGTTTGATTCTTTTCTGTTCTAGTGTTTCTGTTAAATTGTATAGTCTCTAGTATGATAGTTGAGCTTTCCTCCTCAACCCTCTGTAGAAAATATACATGTATCAAGCCACACAAGCCCGGCAATACTGTACATTCAATTTTACTTTACTTTTCTTTTGTCATTATTTTGTTTGTTTTTACTGTTTGATTGATTGTTACTGTTATTTTTACTATTGTATCTTTTTAAACTGTAAAGGTATAGTATTATAGTGGAGCTTTTCTCCTCGGGCCTCTGCTGAAAATGGACATGTATCCAGCCAGACTAGCCCGGTTAACAAATGTAAAATAAATAACAAATGTAAAATAAATAAATAAATTTAAGATGTTATCGGCCACTTTGGCACATGTATATGTAATACTATCCCTGCCATCAACTAATGGTCTCATGGGTGGATCAGTAATACATTTATGCACTTTCGGGATACCAAATAGTATTGGTATACTAGGGGCAGGTTGAGTCAAATAGTTGTACAGTGTTTTGTCAATCCTTGCTTCTATGTACAGTTCTTCTATAAACGCTATTACTTTTCTATAAGCTCCATTCAATTTGTTTCTAGATGCTATCACATAAGTATCACTGTCTAAAATAGCAGACATTCTTCTATTATAATCATTAGTATCCATGATGGCTAAGCCACCACCCTTGTCCGGTTTCATAATACGCACTGGGGCTTGACACAAGAACTTTAAGTTGTCCCTGTCATCTCTACTAATATTATGATGATTACCCCTTGAGTGACCTGATGGAATAATATTGTTCTTAAGGTTACGTAGGTCCAACTCACTGACCTACTCAAAAAAATGCAATCAGTGGGTGTAATGGTGGATTATACACACTCGCAACATAATAATCCGTTTTCTTATTCATGTCTACGCCCATCAAGGCTAACAGGTTCAATTTCCTGGTAAAAAGTTTCAAGTCAATTAGAGTGTTGGCTAAGTCCAGTTTAACAGTAGGGACAAAAGTATGCCCTTTAGCTAATAATTCAATCATTTCTGGGCTTAGAGGGACATCAGAATAATTAAAAACCTTAAAGTCCTTGTTTGAATTAACCAGAATCCTGCATTTAGAATCATTGTTCACAGACAACATGTGATTTGTGGCAGTTACCATTTGTTCCTCTTCTTGTTCCTGGTTGCCCTCCCCTTGGGGTTCGAGGCTCGATTTTGAAAATTTCTCTGATTTGTATTTCCACAAGTAACACACTCATTCGATTTATTTCTGTTGTTATTACCATTATTGTTATTAAAAGATGCTATCCTTTCACTCCGCCGAATGAAACCTACATTTTCATTGTGTTGGTGTTCTAATGCCTGATTGTTATTATTAGAAGGGGCAACCACACTAGGCTCCTGGTTATGTGATACTTCTCTAATGGCTTCATTCACAATTGAGTCCCCTTGAGATAGTGGTGGCTTGGGGTAAGCTGTACCCGCTTCATAATCCCTTACATCACGCTTAATTTTCTTTATTTTAGTAGCATTTATTTTCGACAAGTACTGATCAATACTGTCGAAAATACGACTATATTTAAAACGATATCTAGAAAAATCAAGATCATCTTTAATGTCAGAGTCCAAACAGTTAGTTTCTACTAAAAGTTTATCGACAGTCATTTGATAATGAATACACAGCAATTCCAACAGCTAGAACCCATGTCTATCGAACATGTTCGTTAATGCTTTGTGAAAATCAGATCCATTAGCGAGCCCTGTAGGATACTGCCAGAGCCTTAAGCCTTTAGGAATTATTTTTAGTCTGATACATTCACGAAAGTACGCTATTTCAAGTTGTGTTTTTCTAAGTTTACACAACTTCTCGTCAAGTAAGTTTAATTTAGTTGTTAAATCAACTCTTACCTCCTGCATGCTCTCAACAGTGTTATTCATGTTGGAATTTAATCCAGTGAAGGAAAATACTCTATTCACCCAAGAATCCAAGTTTGGGGTAGTTAAAGGTGTCAAGTTCGAAGATTGGAGCAGACTGTTCTGTAGGTTCCCTGGTACTAATTCGCCAGCAGTCACGCTTCTACGAAGACCGGGACCATTGGATGACGTTGCCTGATGACTTAAAGGGTTCCGCTCCTCTTGTGGAAGCTCATACATACTGATGTTAGTATGATTTTGACCTTTTTGAACCAGGTCATTTTGTGGTTGGACAGAGTCATCCAGTCTCTTGGAGAGGTTGTCGACTTTCTGAGACAGCAATTCAATAAGGGCTGTCAAATTACCTTCTTCGCTATGTTGGCTGGAAACAGGGGTAGAGCTAGGTGGTGCTACAGGATCCATGTAACACTAACATGGAAACAAACTGGTTAAAAACGAATAACTCCAAACACCAGAAGTCACGAATCCTTGATGCTCCACACTAGATATGAAACGAGGCACTCAGAAACATAAAGTGCTTTAATTCTCCTTTTAAGTGTACAAAAATGAAATCCACTTTTCGTCAATTCAAATAGCTTAACTTCTTCAGAAACCTTACGATAGAATATTAAAACAGGTGACTTATATACACCATTATACCTATCACACGGTGATCAAATTAAAATTTAAAGGCAAACAGTATCTTACAAACAATTGTGCTTAGACTCCAATTAAAAAGTTCACTTTGATTAAAACTAAAATGTATATGTAACCACTCCAAGAAAAATGATGAATGAATAAAAATTATGAATGAATAAAAATATGTATATATGTATATCTGTGTCAGACAATCCAAGTGTGTAGAATATATCTATAAAAATGTAAAAATGTAAAAAGGGATACTAATGACATAAAATACGTAACCTTAAGAACAATATTATTCCATCAGGTCACTCAAGGGGTAATCATCATAATATTAGTAGAGATGACAGGGACAACTTAAAGTTCTTGTGTCAAGCCCCAGTGCGTATTATGAAACCAGACAAGGGTGGTGGCTTAGCCATCATGGATACTAATGATTATAATAGAAGAATGTCTGCTATTTTAGACAGTGATACTTATGTGATAGCATCTAGAAACGAACTGAATGGAGCTTATAGAAAAGTAATAGCGTTTATAGGAGAACTGTACATAGAAGCAAGGATTGACAAAACACTGTACAACTATTTGACTCAACCTGCCCCTAGGATACCAATACTATTTGGTATCCCAAAAGTGCATAAATGTATTACTGATCCACCCATGAGACCATTAGTTGATGGCAGGGATAGTATTACATATACATGTGCCAAAGTGGCCAATAACATCTTAAAGAAATACATAACACGTGAAACTCAAATTTCAAAGGATTCTTGGTCATTCCTCGAAAATATTAATAAACTTGAGTTCAGAGATGATAATTTATTGGTCACAATCGATGTGAAAGATCTTTATTCATCTATCCCGCACAACGAAGGGCTAGAGTGGGTGGCACATATGTTGAAAATCCTTCAAGCTTATTTGGATGTAGATCTAAGGAAAGATTATGAAGAAAAGGTGTATGTTTCGAAAATCTTTCGAAAAGAGACCTATTCCAACATGTTCCTCCACTACACTAGCTGCCACCCAACTTCCCAGAAAAAATCAGTAGTGAAAGGCCAAATAGTCAGAGCCGCAAGGATGATTACTAGAGATATTGAGTTTGAAGCCGAATGTAAACTTTTGAACACATACTTTTTGCAGAGAGGGTACCCACACCAGTTAGTTTTAGAGATCATCAAAGAGGTGAAATATAAGAGAATGACTGGTATGTACACCCCAATTTTGAACAATAAGGGTATTAGTGGAATGGAGGGTAATACAGAAAAACATCCATTTAATCCCTACAGTTTTATTTGTACGTTCAATATGGATTCATATAAGGTTGTTAATATTATTTTGAAAAACTGGGACAACTTGATGAGAGAAAGTAAATTTAGAGGAATTTTTCCCTCAACACCAAAAGTAGTTTTTAGGCAAGGGAATAACTTGAAAGCCATCTTAGAATCTAATAGGAAGCCACGCACTAGTAGAGAAGGTATGTATAGGTGCAACATGTGTCAATTCTGTAAATACATTGATACAGGAAGCAACTTTACAATAGCTGATGACAAATTTACCTCTAATGGGAGATATAACTGTTGTAGTAGACAAGTTGTCTACTTAGCCAAATGTACATTATGCCCAGCTTTCTATATAGGTAAAACCGATAGGAAGCTGGGCGAGAGAATTTATGAACATATATATAGTATTAGGAAAAATAGACTAGAAAACTCGTTGGCTAAACACATTAGTGAAAATGTGGGTCATCAATTCAAATTCAGGGTTATCGACCAACTGAGGAATGATGGAATGGGTGGACCAGAGTCATTGAAATTAGAAAGAAATGAACTTCTCTGGCAATTGAGAGTAAATGCATGTCAATACCCAGGGATAAATGAAATGAGTACTATAATGTGTATTTTAAGATTGAAAAATCTAGTTAGATAGACATCAATATTAACTTTATGTATAATTTGAGTTGTGAGGCCTGTAAATGAACACAGTCTTTTGCCTATTTTTGCCTATTTTTATCTATTTTTACCTATTTTTACTTTTTATGCATATACTTTTTATATACATATTTTTGGATTAAACCAGTTGAACATACTTTATAGTACATATTTCATATATATTATTTTATTATTTATTATATATACTTCATTATATATACTTTGTTACATCTAGTAGTTACATATAGAATTGTGTTTTAACTATATTATGACTGACACTAAGTTAATCAATTAATTAATATATATATTTATTTTTATATTTACTTCTATATATATTTAGTTATTTAATTTATTAATTTTTATACCATTGGTATATATTTTATACCATTGGTATCCCTTTTTACATTTTTACATTTTTATAGATATATTCTACACACTTGGATTGTCTGACACAGATATACATATATACATATTTTTATTCATTCATAATTTTTATTCATTCATAATTTTTCTTGGAGTAGTTACATATACATTTTAGTTTTAATCAAAGTGAACATTTTAATTGGAGTCTAAGCACAATTGTTTGTAAGATACTGTTTGCCTTTAAATTTTAATTTGATCACCATGTGATAGGTATAATGGTGTATATAAGTCACCTGTTTTAATATACTATCGTAAGGTTTCTGAAGAAGTTAAGCTATTTGCATTGACGAAAAGTGGATTTCATTTTTGTACACTTAAAAGGAGAATTAAAGCACTTTATGTTTCTGAGTGCCTCGTTTCATATCTAGTGTGGAGCAGCAAGGATTCGTGACTTTTGGTGTTTAGGCTTATGGGTCTGTAATTTCCTTGGCCTTCTAAAGAACAAACCAAGCAAGCTTAACGTCCCCCAGGATCCGCTTCAAGTGAAGCCAATGATGAGCAAAGTACAAACTAGCTGTGAACACAGCAACCAGCCTTTAACAGACCAACATAACAGCCAAACAATCCTAATTTATAATTAGTTAATTAATTAGTTACAATTATACAATAAAACTATCTATTAAGTTATCATTTTTACATAATTTACATAATATTAAAACTTAAGAAAATAGAACAAATAGAACTTTGGCACTTAACACAATGTACTATTCTATGCAACAAAATGTACTATCACATATTGTAATCATGTATTATGTGTGGTTACAATGTAAACCTATTCCAAGTGTTGATATGAATGTGTTATGTGTTGTGTATGTGTATTATGCATATTAGTGTATTATGTTGAATTAAATTAAAATTAAAATTAAAATTAAAATAATCAGTTGAATTAAGCTATTACATCACATTTAAAAATCTTTCATAATGTTATTGTATATGTATATATGCATTATATTATCATCTTGTGTAACTATATAAATATGAACACATAGGTCCAGTCGTATGGCCTTCTGCTAGGCCACCTTTGTGGAGGGGGATAATTTGTTGTTGTTCTCCATTCTGCAGGAACAAAACCTGGGTTAGGCTATGATTGAAAAGGGTACTTACTGGTGATGCTAGTTCCTGTTATAGCCTGTTTAAAAGACAGCCCGGGAAGTTGTCTGGTCCCATACAGGCTGTGTTTTGTGCCTTGGACAAGACTTTGAGGACCTGCTCTTCATATATGTAGGGTGGGAGGGTTGGGGGAAGGTCTTTTGTAAGTTAGAAGAGGATAAGGGAGTGAAATGTTTGCCAGACCTATCCGCTAGCAGGTTTGCTATCTCTGTGAGGTCAGTGTGTGTGATATCACCGGCTACTAGTTCTGCACATGCTTGGGTCCTACCCTTTAGGTTATGTACGTAGTTGTAAAAGGCTTTATGTTTATCCTTTGCTGTACTGGCTATGTTTCTCTCAAAGGAGCCCTTAGAGAATTTGGCAAGTTGTCTTGTTTGCCTGTTGAGGCTGAGGAGTGTACTTTTCCATTAATGGGGCCTTGCCTTTGTTTTCTTGGACAACAACTTTTTGTGTTTATTGTAAAGTTTGTTGACGCTGGATGTCCACCATGGCAGCTTGTTTTTACTTGGGGCTCTGGTTTTGATTATTTTTGGTATGGCCGAGTTTATATACTTATGCAAGTGATTGTACTGGGCTTTAGTGTAAGCTTTAATGTAGTTAGCACTTCCAGCTTGGGGTGGGGTTTGGAATGCATTTATACCTTTACCTAGGAGGATATAGTTTGCCTTGGTGAAGTTCTTTTAGTCTGATTTCACTCTTTGGGAACTTTGGCATTAGTGCCAGCCTGAAGGTGACTGATTTGTGGTCAGTTTTAACTATTGAGAGTCCAACAGCTGTGGCAGTGTATCTGTTTGACATGTTGGTGAGGACCAGATCCAGAATGTTTGTTCCCCTTGTCAGGGTATGGACAATTTTTTCCAGATAATTTCAATTATCAAAGTCAAAGAACTTTTGTGCTAGCAAGTTAGGGCTAGCGTAGGTTTCCCAGTTGGTGGTGGGATAAATGAAATCCCTCATAACCAGTGTGTTCGGTAAAATTTGGATTGTCTCCAGTTTGGCCAAGTAGGCTACATGGAAAATGTGACCCACAGAGGGGGATCTATAACTGATTATGACTAGAATGGAGGTCTTACCCACTGTAACCCAGACCTGGTGTAACTCCATGGAAATGTCCAGTCTAATTAGATGGGAGGTGAATTTATTTCTAATATAGATTAAAACACCACCTCCTTTGGTTTTCACATGTTCATTTTTAGTCTCAAGGTGTGGAAGGCAATGTAGCCTTGCAAGCCCAGGGTATTCTCTGAGGCCTTGAACCAGGTTTCTGTGACTGCACACTGTGCACAGACATCTACATCTTCTAGTGATAGAAGTGCTTCCAGGGAGTGCAGTTTTTGGTTTAAGTTCCTAGAATTTAGCAGCATGACCCTTATGTTGTTCTTATTGGTTAATTTCACATTGGTAATGTTGTTTTTGAGACCTTGCCTAAAAAAGGCACTATGGGGGAGGTTAGAACCTTTGCCAGCAGGTGAAAAATTGGAGGTGCCAGGTGCAAACGCAGTGAGGTTTGTTGACTATGGCTTCCCAGACTGACAGGAA